>NW_024868070.1:161118-231573 GCF_013358625.1 Macadamia integrifolia
CATGCCTACATTGCATTTGCGGGTAAAAGAGTAATTGAACAAACATTGAACAAGACAGTACTTGATGGTTCACAACCGGCTGAGTATTCTTAGTAGAAAGGGAACTCTTTTTTGGATTGGTGACAAAAGAAATAATTGCCATGGGAGAGTTCGAGAGGGGAATAGAGAGGATTAGCATTTAGGATTCTTCCCCAATAACGATGAAGGATTGGGGAGAAGTCTCCATCCAAGTTTGGTCAAAGGAGCCGAAACATGAATCGAACTAAGCCTAAACCCACCATGAATCTTGGGTTTGTATCCTTCCTCCCATCCAACAAGGGTTAGACTCTTCTTAACCTTCGAATCCCCAACAAGTTTTTCAGGTCTTATTCTTTCCTCATTGCATTTTTACATAAGCATGTGGGCCAATGCGTATGATTTTAGTTCGTGGTATCAAAATGAATATTGGTGAGTTCTAAAATTGATACTGCATGTGAAATGCATGGGTTAGTATTGGATGATTTTATCCTCAAAGACATCGATATTACACTGTTTTTATTTATTTATTTATTTATTTATCATTTTACCCATTAATCAGATCATATCATTGATTTGATATCGTCCAAGTATTAGTATTGATCGATCGGTCAATGCAGCCAATCCAATACCTATAACCATGCCGTCCTACATGGTCCTCTGGTCAAAAGTAAGGAAATGAGCGACTAGATGCTTAGGCTATTCTTGCTTCCTAGTTTTTAGCTAGTGAAAAGGAAAATCAAATTGAAGTATGGCCTGGTCATTGTGCGTCCCCTATGTCTGTGGCGCAGGGGTTCTTAGACAGAAAACTTTGTCCCATAACTTTCAACATCTTCTTAGGGTATCTGAATTGTCAAATATTCGGAATCAGATCACCCACAGCCAATTGTGAACCTGAGTCAACTCAATCGATTCTCGTCCAGATTGGATGAGTTCGACCATGTTATCTAGAGCTGGGACAACCAAGTTGTAAGTGGAGTGTAGTTGTATTACACTAGTTGGATATATATGATCTCCTTTGGAGGCTCACAAGGTGCTGGATATTTGTTACCCAGAAAAAACGAAAAAAAAAATCTGGAAATTGAGTTTTGGGTACATATAAGTTTTTACCACTTACTTTTATTGAGATTCATTGTAATGGGCCTAATTTACTCATATTAGTCTAAGTTGACTGAAAATTGCTTTTTAATTCTTCGTTTTGGAGAATATGGGATTGAAGCCAGAGTGAGACGTAGTTCTGTTCCTATCCCCAATGGCCTCTTCGGCACTCACGCGCCCTCTTGTAACACAATGAGTCAGCCTTAGGCAACACCAGCATTTCTCACAATTTGCCCTAGCTAGGTGAATCATATTTCCACACAACGACATTGTTTGTGTTGTGCATCCCATTCTTGATTATAATGGTTGGGAAGCCAGTCGTAGAAGTGAAGCCTATCATCACGCGGACCATCAAATAAAAGATTGGACCCCTTCTCTAAGTTCAAATTTTGGGGATTAGGATTCGATAATGGGAAAATATCTTAGCTTTAAGTTAGAAATTTGACTTAGATTAAAAAACTTAATAGTAAGTATAGAGTTCTGTTGTTTAGCCAAAAAAAAAAAAAAAGGTATAGAGTTCCGTTTTGAAGCTAATTATGTTGGGGGTAAGAGGTCGTGGCCCGGGTAGTGAAACTTAATAGTAAGTATGGAGTTCTGCCAAGGGCTCATTGGCAAGCTGTGTGGCCCTTGCACCGAATCGTAATAGCAAATGTAGAGTTCTATTTTGAATGTAATTGGGCAAGGGGTTGCTGTCAAACTGTGTGGCCCCTACAATAACGTGGACCCATGGGAACACCTTTTTTTCCGATTAAAATGCGTTTTCCCATATGCTACTATACAATACGGGAAAAAAAAAAAACCATTAATAGAAGTGAAGAGTGAAGACGATAGGATACTTGGGTTTTGGTTTTTAACTTCCATACTATTTATAGGAAAAAAATCTCATCTTCTTGTGGTCCATTGAGTATGAAGAAGCTAAAACCAGTAAAATCTCATCTTCTTGTAGCCCATTGGGTTATTTCATCATGGGACTCCCTAGAGTTTTTGGAACATTAAATGCAGGTATACCGATAATAATATCTCAAATTGCATGAGTATACTACCATTTTTTTTTTGTTTCGTTTTTCTTTTTTTTAAACTACACGTTTATACTGGTGCCGTTTGTTTTCGTCCGTTTACTGTTCCTTGTTTTCTTTACCTTTTTTTTTATCATACCGTTCATCGTCTTTATCTATTTAAAATCCATACCATATGTCTCTATTTTTTTGCCGTTCCTATTTTAACTAACAGTGGTCCCTACACTACCGTGGGCCCATGGGGACCTGCTCAGGGTATCAATCAGGATGGCATTTTTCATTTTGTAAGAGAGATAGGTGGTGGTCCTATCACGGGGCGGGGTTGCTATCAAACTGTGTTGCACCTACACTAACGTGGACCCAAGGGAACACCTTACGGGGCATCAACCATGATGTTATTTTCATTTTGTAGGGAAGGTAAGTGGCAGTCATATTAGGGGGTGGGGTTGCAGCCAAGCTATGTGATCCCTACATCACTGTGGCCCCATGGAGACCTGCTCAGAGCATCAATTAGGATGGCATTTTTCATTTTGTATGAGAGGTATCACGGGCGGGGTTGCTGTCAAGTTATGTGGCTCCTACACCACCACGGGTCCATGGAGATGCTCCGGGCATCAATTTGTCGGGGTAGGTGGTGGTCTCAGTGGGCGCAGCCCGCAGCATTGTTTTGGCCTTACTTTATTCATTAGAAGGTCATTTATGAGTCAATTTAGAAATTTCAAGAATATTTCTACCTCTGTTGATTCAAAAATGATATTTTAAAGTTATTTGATCAATAATTACCCAATTTTTTTTTTATTTGATCAAATCTTAATCTATTCCTGCGAGCTGGTCATCAAAATCTGCTATGAATTCAGAGTTATCTAGAGTTCTTATAACTTAAATATTGAGTAGGTTGGGATTAATCTGATCTCTAATTTGCAATATTTTTTCATTAGTTTATTTGGGGTAGAAGATTCTTTCATTAGTTGATAGACCAAAGACTTTCAAGCTAATCAGACAATTGGTCTTAAAAGTTCTTTAAAGGGATTCTCCTTTTTCCCTACAATAAATTATGATAATCTTTTGGTTTGATCATCCGTTTTATAACCAATATAAATCAAAACCAGTTGAGATCTCTACAAACAATTAACATATTATGATGACCATCAGCTCATATTAGCAAAAGGCACACAGAAATGAAGAACAGAACCTAATGCGACTCCCCTGAATCTCTCCAGGAAACAAAAATTCATAGGCAGATCATAAACCATAATAAAAATAATAAGAGGGATCCTTCATTCGCTGATCAAACAAATTATACAATAATCAACGAATTACAGATCAAGAAAGAAGAAAAGAAACAAAATCCAAAGAGATCGAATCATCGATATCCTAAACTTTTTTTTTCTAACTATAGGCAGTAATCTCCCCTACAACCATGGGCGGCGAAATCGATTTCGATGGTGGTGTTGCTGGAAATCTGGCAGAGAAGTTCCTAAGAGGTAATTCGTCGGTCTGAAATTCGTCAGGTCCTTCGTCAAAATTGAGAGCGTAACTCAAAGGATCATACCTGAAATCAGCCGAGCGTCTACGACCTCTTCCCATCCGAGAGATGAGATTCCGGCATTTTTCTTTGAATTCTGGGAATTCGTGAGCTCTCGATCTCAGCCATGAAGACGAAGATCTGACGAGCCTCGGCCTTTCTTCGTCTCCTAGTTGTTCATGGTGACCATTGCCGAAGCAACAGGAGAGACAAAGGGTTGATCTTACCTTTTGCTTCAGCGATGGAGAATGAAAATCACGTTCGTATTCCATAGAGAGAGAGAGAGAGAGAGAGAGAGAGGAGATAAAAGGAATATATGAAATGGGCGGGTTAAAGCGGCGGCTTGGTTATTTATACTATTCTTTTAGAGAGAGAAAGGGAAAGACGATAAGGACGCATTTTCTGCGGTTTTATAGAAAAGTCGTGGCCGCCGTTTTGAGGACTGTAGTCTGTAGAGATAGAGAGAGCGTGTCTTGGGTGGGATAAGGGTAATTTTGTCATTTTATTTATGTAGACTTTTTATTTTTTGCCCTTTGTACATGAATTAGAATTCCAATTTGATTAAACTCGCAATTCTTAAAGCGGTTCTACCCAAAAAAAAAAAAATTCTTAACGCGGAATTCACCCGGAGTCCAGAGACTATATTTCTAATATATCTTATGGTAGATCGATTGGTGTTTAGTCGTCATTCTTATGCTAAAGTCCTTTATAAGCTTCTTCTCATTTATTTATTTTAGGGAGGGAAAAATATCTAATTTGTTTGGGTGGGGTGCATGGTTTTAAGCAGGGATTTTCAAACCTAGCCTAGACCGATAAAATCGATCAAAATGACTATAAAATCCAAATCAAATCAAATCGGTCTTTATTGGATTGGTTTTGGATTGAGGAATGTTGGGACTGACTGAAAATTGATCTAAACCGAACCAATCAAAAACCAAATTGAGACCAAACTGAATGAAACCGATAAAAAAATAAATGATTATGAAATTATAAATTAGTGAACTGATTATTCATTTTTCATAATATTAGTGAGAAAAATTTTTATTGCAAGGGGAATTGTTACCAATCATTGAATATTAGGTTATGAATAGATAAATTGATTTGTAAATTATAATAATATTTTCATTGATTTCCTTGTTCACTATACAAAACTAGTTGGATAGTTAAATGAATGATTGTGGATAATATGATTCATTTTGTGATTTCAATATTAATTATCTTCTTAGTAATTTGTTATTCATTGGTTTCAATATTAGTTCCCTTACAACGATAAACCATGATTTAATCATAATCATAAATTTAAAGCATGTTTTTTGTCAAATCTTATCACTATAAGTTATATATGTAAAATTTCATTGTGGTTCAAGCTCAATAATAAACCGATCTAAACCATTATTAACCCGATATTGAAAAACCAAAATAAATCGAAATCAAACCGGACCGAAACTGAAACCGACCGAGAAAATCGAAGTTCCTTAACGGATTGGTTTTGGTCTCCTTCATTCCTAGACCGAAATTGATTCAACCCGACCGAAATCGAACTGAACCGACTGATTGACACCCCTAGTTTCAAGTGTGGTATCTTATCAGCTGTATTGTATCGGTATAGGTTAAGACTGATCTCATTTCTTGATCGAACCTGATCGGTTACCCGCATTATTTCAGGGGTAAAACAGTAAAAGAATCATACTATAAAAAAAGAAAAAGCAAGCGTAAAACACGTCGATCCAATCCAATCCAATCCAGATTGATATCAAATTAGTATTTGCAGATATCAATACCAATATCAATACCGATACCGTCCCCTATATCCATGGTGGGTGAACTGTTCATTACTTGGAAGTTCCTCACACACACACACACACATAAAATATTGGCCTCTCTTTCTCATGGCTCCGTTTGATTGCAAGTGAAGGGAATGAATATTAATATTATATATTCAGGTGTATGTCACATGTTGGAACTGCAATGCATCTCCCAACCAGGGATCATGCAGGTCAAAAAAACATATATTTTCAAAAAATGGGTTCTTGAGGACGCAAGTACATTCTTAATCTTATATGACATTTCTTTGCCCAAAAAACAAATACGACATTCCTTGGTTATATACTATTCCTCTTTTTGCTCCTCAACCTAAGGAAAAGGAATTCTAGCAAAAAAAAAAAATAAATAAATAAAACCTAAGGAAAAGGAAAGAGAAAGTAAGTGAAATCAATATGATTATGCAAACCTTAAACTCTTACCAAATATGGTAATCGATCAAACCTTTTAAATTAAATCTTTATTTTCTTTCTTAAATCCAAGGGATTTGATTGAAAATATATTAAAATTTAATCTAATAAAATTAAAAATGTTTTAGAACTAATTACATAATCATGTTGGATAATAGTTACAAAATTTTCATTTTAGTTTTAATTTAATTTCACATCCTTTCTATCCATCTCCCTACAATCAGATGGATCCTACTTTTACTCTTAGGTATATGAGCTATTTTATTTTCTATGACTGATTTCTTCGTCTTTTAGTTCTAGGATATCAAATAGAGCTAAAAGGAAAATTACTCATTTTATTAAAAATGTTTCATTTTTGGGAGCAATGAGCAAAATTTTCCTACACTATAACCCTTACAATGTGAAAAATGAAATCTTTCAACTTTTTCCTACACTACACTACAAACATTACGAAGTGTGAGGGGCAAAGGGACGGAGCTGAATGTAGCATTGGATCCTAATTTCTCTGACAATATACCAGTGACTTTACTAGCTAAGCAAGTTGGCAGTTTCAAGTCTTTACGTCTTTTCAAGCAAAGGATACATTTATTGATGAGGGAAAAAGCGAGCCAATGAGTGAAAATAAGCCAAATTATCATATACGACATTGGTAGAGTCTTTCAGGTTACTGAGTGAACAATATTGTTTAGCTTCCTACTATTCACATGAGAAAATGAGCAATCCACAAAATAATATTATAAGTGATAGATATCGTGGATGATAGGAGAGAGTAGGGGGTGTCAATTCGTGGCCTGACCCGATTAAATCGATTGGGACCGACAGTTTATAGAACGGCCCGACCTAGACCGTTTATTAAACGTGTCGGGCTTGAGCCCGGCCCGTTTGTAAATGGTCGGTCTTGGTTTTACTACTTGGACCGTCGGGCACCCGACCGAGACCAATGAAAAAACACTCGACCGAGACCGGCCTATTGTGCACCGACTTGGCCTGACCCTTTAATGATTGTAGAATACCTATTTTACCCCCAAATTAAAGAATAAGAACTAAAAAGTAAAGACATGTTCACATTTTAAATAATGGTTATATTTGGTATCATTTATTGATTTATTTTCATTTTTTTGGGCTTGCATGAGTGGGCCGGAATATAAGAGCACATTTTAAAGAGGGCCCATTTAAAAACCAGTTAAAGCCCGTTTAACATTAAACATGTCCGTAGCCCGGTTAAGGCCCGACTAAAGCCCGATTAAGGTAACCCGATTATAGCCCGAGGCCAACCGACCGAATATAAAGTGTACCATGCCCTCAATAACTAAGCCCGATTAGTTAAATGGGCAGACACGGTGTAGCCTTTGAAAGTCTTCAAACCCGATTAAGCCCGACCGAAACCGGACCGGCCCGACCGGTTGACACCCCTAGGAGAGAGGATCAACAGGGTAGGCTTTGAGGGGTTATGGATGAGATTAGTAAGCTCATTGCTATCAGATTCTACTTGAATTCTATTGAGACATTCAGAGATGGAGTAGAGGAGACTTGAGAGGACCGAAAGAGCTGTAGAAATGCAACCCAAAAAACGATATAGAAAGTAATGGAAAAACAAGAACAAACAATGCACGCAGGTTTACGAGGTTCGGTAAGATTGCCTACGTCTTCAGTGAGATGAGATTCTGCTTCACTATCAATGGAGAATAGAGTTACATCGCTCGTCATCACACCTCTCAGAAATTGTTCACAGAGAAAGTAAACCTCGTTACAAATATATAGCGAAAAAATCCTAATCCGAAAAATACAAAACTACCCTCAAATAAAAATTTCAAGTGAGGGGCTACGACTTCTACACCCCCGCAATGCAGGGGGGCCTCCTGCCCCCTTGCAACCCCGATGACCCACTTTCCAGAAAGAGGGACCGCCATTCTGTTCTGTCGAGGCGTCTGCACCAGTACTCTCTGGATTAAATTGCGATAAAATACAAGACATCATACATCAACAGGAGTTTACCCAAGAAAGATCAAACTGAAGCAACATGGCTCAAAGGATGCAAACCAGCAAGCCTCCAAATGCTCACGAGCTAAGAATCCCACATCACCTTCAGACGAATCTGGGTAGAGAGGTGTCGCAATTCAACTTGACAAATCTTAGAGGAGGAGGAGGAGGAGGGGGGGAGAGGCTCCATCGACTAATATCAAGAGTTAATGGCAGGGGGGTTGATAGCTGGAAGTGGGCCTCGCTGTGCAACAGTGGCCTAAAAGGAACTCAGGTTGGATTTACTACGTAGCCGAGGAAACTTCCAAGGTGGTCTAATCTTTCCTATTATAAATGAAAATGAAACTATGTTTGTGTTTACATACGTGATGAGGGCAAAAACATTGCCACTTGATCGCGTGGCATAACAGCGTGGAATGGCAAATCAATAAAAGCTGGACTTGCTTCAAGACCGACCTGTGACCTCGGAAGTCCGATTACCCCTACAGCAAGAACACCAGGAACAGTCAACCCACCATTAGAAGGCATCTGACTGACCCCTCTGGTTGTCCATACCCCGTCCTGTGCTTCATAACTCTAGACGTGGCTGACCTAGCAGCTCGGTCTCTCCCCAACCAAAGTACTAACACCCCATTACTAACCCTAACCCGAACTCGCAATTAGCTTCTGAGATCCCCAAGACGCCAATTCAGCTCATCTTATCACTTGAAGCACACTCAAGCAATCTCGCCAAGATTGACACCGACAAAAATCCTAGCTGAACAAGGTAACACCTGCCTAACGTTATTCTTCCAAGAGGGCTCCTACTATAATTGAATCACTCACCGAATTGCGACTCTCCACAACTGCTTCATCCTTCACTCACCCTATAAATATATAGGTACACCTCAATAAAAGGGGATCAAACACTTTTTTATTCTGATTATTTGTTGCATAGAGATATGACGTTGACATTGGAGAGTCACCCACCGGAACAGCCCGGCTCTGCCTTGACCACTCTTGTGTGTAGGCTGCTCAAGGATCTTGAAACGATTTCTTGCTACAGCAATAACAAAATCACACTATAATAGTTTAAGAAAGGGCATATCCAGTGCATGAGGTTCCTACCATTGCAGGGTCTGGGGACGGACGTCATAGTGTATGCAGCCTTAACTCTTCTTGGTGGAGAGTCTATTGCTCACAAAATGAAATTATAATAATTTAACTGGGAGAGGGATAGGTATGCTAGCGTAGTACCTAGGAATTAGGAATGCTAGCAAGATTTTGACGTAGGATTTGATAAACTTAAATTAAACTGTTGGATGGAGAGAAGATATACAAACTTTCAATCCACTGTTGCTACACCTTTCCTCTCCCCTTTTCCCTTTATCCTTTGCAATTCATTGGTGACCGGTGACCGGTGACCGGTGATGCTAAATCTCCTTTCCACCTCTCTCTCCCTCTCCCTGCCCTATGGTGGATCTCCCTCCCTATCCTCGGTTTCAGGTCTCGAACTATGAATGGAAGTGGAAGTGGAAGTGGGTTTAATTTGCTAAAAACTAAAGAGGTTGAAATCCATTTAAGCAGAAAAGTTTCTAAAGAGAGGTCATTCGGTATCTGTCTAGTGCAGCAATAGCCAAAATGGTAAATCATCAGAAAAAAAAAAACCATAATCAAGGAAACCAATATTTTTTTTTTTATTTCTTTATATTTTATTGGTAGAAAGGAAACCCATATGAGAAAGCATTGAAATAAATGAAGCTCTGTGAAGGCAGATGAAAGAATGTTATACAGAAGAGGAGAGATGAAAAGGACGGGATATTTGTTGGCAGATAAGCAGGTTAGCGATGGTTTTGCCTTGTTTGTTTACAAAGAAGAGAGAGAAAGAGAGAGAGAGAATTGGAATTCTTCCAAGTCGGTGACGAGTTCCGATTTGGCAACGACTACATCTTCCCCCCCTGTTTATTATGTCCGGAATCACCATATCAAGCACACTGAGAGTATCTACAGAATGCTCACACCCATCGACGAGGAAGACTATCTACCAGAGGTCCTGGGTTGATCGGAATTCGGGCGACGACGGACGAAGTGAAGATGAGAAGTCTAGGTTTGGGATTCCTAAGTCCATTATGTCTTGATAATTAAGAGTCTCGAGAGACCCTTGAAGGATCAGGAGCTGTTGTTAGTGTAGAGAGAGGGAAAGCCGGAGATAGGGACATCAGGGGCAACGGAATTTGTGGAAGAGAGAGAGGGGAAGCTGGAGATAGTGAGGGAGAAGAAGAGTGACGGTACAACGTCGGGGCTGGGTAGGTTAGGTAAGACAACAAGTATCAACGGTGTAGATTTTGCACCTCTAATCCAACGGTCTAGGCATGCTAGCATACCTGATACCTGGGTATCTTGCTAGCATGCCTGTCATTTTCCCTAATTTAATCTATTAAATTTTTTGTATTTCAAGGGTTAAAAGAAAAAAATAAATAAAAAGGATATTTCGCTTTCTAATGCAATGTTAACAGGTAGGGAAAAATAAAAAAAATAAAAAAGAAGAAGAAGATTACCTACTTATCATTAGAGTGTAAGTTCTTTCTCTCATAGCTTTTTTTTCCTTCTATGAATATGTGGGCCTCATATGAATGGTAACTTTTTTCAAGATAACCATTTGGTGTGGTGTTTTATTACTTTACCTTTTCCACTTTGAATATGTGGACCCCATGTCAATGATATGTCTTTTAAAGACTTGCCATTGGTGTGGTGTGCAAATTCCTTCTACACTGATAATCTGGGGAAACCTCTTCTAAAAAAATGGAAAACATATTTTGTAGGGGAGTGCAGCCTTTGCCACAGTTTGTTTCTCTCCTTCCCATGTGATAGGACCTATATAGGTAGAGGAGAGAGACTCTGGAGGTGCTAGTAGAGGCTGCTCTCCCCCACAGAGAACATCTCCCTTTAAAAATATGGGAAAAAGAAAGCTATTGGTCACGTGGTCTCTAATGCTCAGACACAAGGGTGCACAAAATTATCACTCGTGTGAATAAATAAACCCATGAGTGTTGATGCCCCTGTCTGTGCTCAGGTTGTCATCAAGCCTCAAGTCTATGTCTCGTCTTCATTCTCCCCACCTTCTTACCCTCACCCCCAATACTCCCTCCAAGTGAATATAATATATGCCCTCTGACCCTAAACTTCTTCCCTTTGTTTTTTTAATAATATTTCATCAACCAGGTTTGGTTAAGGGAAAACAATAATTTGGTTGGTAACAATCCTTATTTTTTTCTTGCAAAACAAGGGTAAGAATCCAAGTTGTAGCTGAGCAACTTTGTGCCAAGCTTGATATGAAACCTCGAAAGCTAAAAAATTGCAAAAGTGGAGTAGCTGAGCAAGTCAAGTACAATTCTCTGGATCCGCCAAACCCCAGCAATGGAATGAGGGAACCACCAAAAAAACAAATTAAGCAAATTTAATTAACCGATTCTTGATTTACACTCAATGAATTCACAAAATGTGGTGGATCAATTGGTCTTTTATTTTATAGTTAATGGTTATTCCCTTGCTTTATTTATAGCCTTTGAGCAGAAAATAGGAGCGATTATTCTCTGCAATGAGTGAGGTGGTACGGTGAGCATCAGATGGCTGAGAGCATCCGGACATGCACCTCAAGATCCTCTAGGTCATCTGATGCTCACCGCACCACCGCACTCACTATAAAAGATTTTTTTCCAGAAAATAGTGGGTCCTACTGTAAAACTCTACACTCCTTTTTTACTTCTGGTTAACCATTTTTTTTTTTTATAATTTAAAATAGAACATTTTTTTAAAATACTCCCCAGCCATTTCACATTGAAACATAAGCAAACAAGCTTTACTTTTTGTGTAAAAGACCGTGTAAGAGGGAATTCCTGATTAAAATCATTTAATAAATATTATTTTACTTGAAATCAAATTATATATTTTATTAATACTTAGTTGATCGGTTTATATAAAAAGGTTATCTAATGCACGAGATTTTCATTATTGCGAGGCCTAAAGAGAGTCATAATTTCCGCAGCCTTGCCTCCTGCTTCGCGAAGAAACTGTTTCCTGATACTTAGTAGGTCGGTCGATATAGCTTGAATATTAGCATGCTTGGCCCAGGTTTTAGAATCCAATCCATATTTTATTTTTTGACGTCCATTGTGATGTTTAGGGTAGGTTCATCTTGAGCCCAGCCCAATTAAATTATTTAGTAACTCAAAAAACCATCTCTACCTCGCTCAAATTTGATTACTGGAATGGGATTAAAATTTTTCTTTGTGGGTCAAATTCACAGCCCATATCAGGTTGGGCTAAACAAAAGTTTTCTTTTTGCCTAATATTATGTGTTGGGCTTGGCCAGCTTTACGGTGTTTAGCCTAGTTTCCGGTGTGGTGGGGGCTATAGTAATGGGAAAATTTGAGTCCTTTTTTCGTTTTTTTGTGCTAACAGAAACTTCATGAACGTGCCTGATTTCACGATTTAGGCCCAAGGGTAACCAAGTGATGAGGCAAAATATGTCCCCTTCCTCAGTACGGCTGAAGCATGTATGCAAATTTGAACAGGACTGACCCACTACCTCGGCCCTCCATCAGGCCGTGCTTCTGCCTCGGCTCTCCATCAGGCCGTGCTGCCGCCTAGGCCCTCTATCAGGCCGTGCTGCCGCCTCGGCCCTCCATTAATCCGTGCTGCCACCTCGGCCCTCCATCAGTCCGTGCTGCCACCTCGGCCCTCCATCAGTCTGTGCTGCCACCTCAGCCCTCCATCAGGCCGTGCTGCTATCTCGACTCTCCAATAGGCCGTACTGCCACCTCAACCCTATATCAGGTCGTTCTACCACCTCGGCCCTCTATCAGGTCGTGCTGCCACATCGGTCCTTCATCAGGCCGTGCTGCCATATCGACCCTTCATCAGGCGGTGCTGCCACCTCGGCCCTCCATCAGGTCGTGCTACCACCTTGACCCTCTATCAGGTCGTGCTACCACCTCGGCATCTCATCAGGCTGTGCTGCCACCTCGGCATCTCATCAAGCCGTGATGCTGCCTCGGTCCTCTATCAAGTTGTGCTTCCACCTCGGCCCTCCATTAAGCCGTGCTTCCACATTGGCCCTCCATCAGGCCGTACTACCAGTCACTTCAGCTCCACCAACTTATCACCTCGGCTCGGCATAGTCAAGTAGTGCACCCAGAAACGTGCACACATCCACTCCTACATTCAAGGGACGTGATTTCTGATCATGGGGGTAGGACTCTATCCACTACACGTCATCAAAGACGTCCACCCCTCTCACGACTTGCACCTCCGAGATCAATGGAGAATATTCTCAGAATATGCCTTGAAATCCAGAATATTCCCAGAATCACAATGCAACTCCCCTTAAGGACTCTACGCCTAAACTGGACTCTCCACAAATGCCCCTCCTCTCTCCATCAGCAGCCTATAAATACCAAGCCCGGCTCTCCCCTGTCATCTATTCTGTGCAGGTTGGCTGGAGCACCAGGGACTGCAGGGAAGATCACCCAGTCAATTTTTACCACATCAGGCCTTGCTGCCACCTTGACATCTCATCAGACCATAATGCCACCTCAGCATCTCATCAGGCCGTGCTACTACCTCGGCCCTCCATCAGGCCGTACTACCAGTCACTTCGGCTGACCTATCACCTCGGCTCGGCACAATCAAGTAAGGCATCCAGAAACGTGCCCTCGTCCACTCCTACATTCAAGGAATGTAATCCCTGATCACGGGGGCAGGACTCTATCCACTACATGTCATCAGAGGCGTCCACCCCTCTCATAACTTACACCTCTGAGATCAATGGAAAATATTCTTAAAATATTCCCTAGAACCCAGAATATCCCCAGAATCACAGAGCCACTCCCCTCAAGGACTCTACACCTGAACCAGACTCTGTACAAACTCTCTTCCTGCTCTCTCCATCAGCAGCCTATAAATACCAAGGTAAGCCTCCATCATGGGGATCGATCAATCACTTCTTTTACTAGAAAAGCTCTCTTGAGCATCTGCTGTGGAAAGATCTGACTTAGACATCGGAGAGTCCCTTGTCGGATCAGCGCGGCTCTCCCCTGTCTTTTCTTCTGTGCAGGTCGACTGGAGCACTAGGAACTGCAGGGAAGGTCATCCGGTCAATTTTTGCGTCATCAGATTGGCGCTGTCTGTGGGAATTAGTTACAAAAAGTCACCTTGGACCATTACAATTAAAGAGTGAGAAGATCGTTTCTTCTACGAAAACACAAGTAAGATCCACCCATGAGTTACAACTTGGACGTCCCCATTCACCACCAATGGCAGAGCAGGAGAATGTCCCAGTAGAGACCCCTCCACAAGGATCCCAGCAAACTAGGCCTAATGCGTAAGTTACCCAGGGAGAGGGGGATCAGCGTGAGCAGAACCCTCAGCTGTCTCGCTATGTCCCATCATCCCGAGTAACTCACCCAAACATGGAAGAGCAGATGCAGAGCCTGTAGCTACAGGTGTTAGTGACAAATGCACTGGTGCTGGACTTCATACGTCAGTTTGGCTCAGCACTTTCAGTGCCACGAACTAGTTCAGCTCAGCCGCCTAGGCCAGTTCCAGGTAGACAACTCAACGATGAGTCTCCTGACAACAGTGTCACCCCTCAATCAACAGCAATGAGGGGGTCGGCTAGAACTTCATGTACTGTTCACTCGGTACCACCCCGCTCTCCTACCGAGGGGAGCAGGCAAGGTCCCGTTCCAGCCCAGAATGGGAGAGCTCATCGTTCCACGTGTCATCAGAGCCCAGAGACATATAATGTCCATAGATCCCCACCTCGGGTAGGAAGATGCCAATAGTAACCTCAAAGACTCACTAGAGGAGTGCATCCGCACAGAGATGAACGAGAAAATTCTCAGAGGATAGCTCAACGAGATCAACCCTGTGGGGGTCAGGACTCGCCCACCAGGCTGACCAGAGGCGCACCACGGTAAGGTTAGGATCGGCCTAGTGGTCACCAAGGCCGAGGAAGAAGCCCTAGAAGAGGTGAAAGGGCATGACGATTCCCGGATCACCGAGCTGAGGTGAGAAGGGACGACTTGGAGAGCCGCATCCCACGCCTTACTGAGCGAGTAGTAGGAATGCAGAGGCAAAGGCACCCGGCTGACATAACTGTAACTCCAGCCCATAATGCACTATTCGATGAACTGATAGACGCCGAGCTGCCCTCAAATTTTGTGATACCCGTCTTCAATGGATATGACGGTACCATAGATCCCTATGATCATCTGCTGTATTACATCTCGGCCATGACAGTTCATGGTAGGTCAGACGTCGTTCTCTACCGAGCCTTCACAGCCTCATTAAAAGGAGTAAGGTTGGTATGGATGTCGAACGGCCACGGTCCATCCGCATCTATGAAGAGCTGACAAGAGCGTTCCGCACACGTTTCCAAGCAAGTATGAAGTAGAAGCAAATTACACAAAACGTGATGAACATGAGGCAGGGAGCCAGAGAGACTATAAGAGAGTTCCTTGCTTGATTCACCAAAGTGACACTAGAGGTAAAAAACCTACCGGAAGGAGTGGCGTATAGCACGTTGTGCAACGGGATAATGTACCCTGATCTGGTCCAGTCTCTAGCCCTTGACTTGCCATAAACAATGCTTGAGCTGTTAAGACGATGCAATCAATACACCAACATGGAGGAAGTCCTGGCGGCCAGAGGGATAGCTGACAGAGGTGATCAGTCAGAGAAGGAGAAGAAAAGGACCCTAATACCTAGGGACGATTCTCGCAAGCCGAAGAAGAACAGAACAGATTGACCACTTGACACAGCTGAATCTAAGCGATATGAACTTGATTGTTCTCAAACAAACCTACTCTTAGAGATCAAAGATCAGAAGTATTTTTGCTGGCCCAGGCCAATGACGGCTAAACCAAAGGAGAGGAACCCCAATCGGTACTACCGATACCACCGAGACTATGGGCATGACACTGAAGATTGCAATTCTCTGAAAAGAGAAATTGATGAGATCATCAGGGCTAGATACCTTAACAAGTATTTGAAGTAGAAATATGATGGGAACTGGCCCGAGCTGAGGAGAGATGATGCCAGGCTGAGTCGAGATAGGGCTGAGCCGTCCAAGGAACCAGCCACGGACTGAGCTGACGCTTACGATAACCAGCCCGTGGGTCTAGCTATTCTAACAATCATGGGCAGACCCACGTCAGAATCAGTTAGAAAAGCAAAAACCCATGCGCGGTTCGTATGCATCACGAAACAACTTGTCAAAGCCCTCAGAACGAATCCACTCATTATGTTCTCTGACAGAGATCTGAAAGAGTTGAACTGGCCTCACAACGACGCTGTCGTAGTTCAATTAGTGGTGGCAAACCGCCCCTTCCATAGGGTCCTAGTGGACACAGGAGCTTTCGTTAACCTCATGTCCTATGAAGCCTTCACAAAACTAGGGCTTGGCACTGAGACCCTAAAGCCAGCTCCAGGACCCTTGTACGGATTTTCTGGCATACCAGCAGAGCTGGAAGGAGTTGTAGACTTGCCCGTAACCATCGGATAGGGAGCTCAGATAGCCACTACCATGGTTTCTTTTATGGTTGCCAAGATCGCCTCACCCTATAATGCAATCCTTGAAAAACCTGGTCTCAATGGCCTTGGGGCGATTGTGTCCACTAAGCACATGAAAGTTAAATTCCTCGCCAGCAATGGAGTTGGTGAATGCAAGTCCAGCCAGGAGGAATCTCAGGAATGCTATGCAAACTTCATAAAATCTGTCAAGAAACCATGCTCGGGCCTAGCATGTAAGGTAGAAATTGTTGATTGCCGAGATGAAAGCCTCTTGACCCGAGCCGAGCCTGTAGAACAACTACTTATTGTCCCAATCACTGAGGCCAGTAGATAGTTTTATCAGTAGATTGCATTGAAATCCCATCAATTGGGTGTCTTATAGATTTTATATTGTCAGCACCTTAGCTTCCATATCTTAGTTATTCAATTTTATTCACAGAGCAGATTAGATTCGATTTCAAAGCAATGTATTTGTCCTAAGTGCATACCATACATCAATATACTATGAAGCTTCTCCCAAATATTTGGCTCTTCTAAGGAAACAAAGACCTTAACAACTAAGGTATAAAGACAGGCTACAACTCGGCAGCATCTAAGACCGAGCTACAGCTCGGCATCATCTAAGACCAAGGTACAAGCTTGGTAGCATCTAAGACCGTGCTCAAGCTCGGCACTATCAAGACCAGACCCTAGTTTGGTAACTCAAGCCCTTATGCAAGCCCGAGCCCCGACTTGGCACCTCAAGCCCTTATTAAGGCATACAAGCCTGAGCTCCGGCTTAACACCTCAAGCCCTTATTAAGGCATGCAAGCCCGAGCCTTGGCTCGACACATCAAGCCCTTACGCATTAAGGCATTCAAGCCCGAGCCCTGGTTTGGCACCTCAAGCCCTTACGCACTAAGGCGTGCAAGCCAGAGCCCCAGCTCGACACATCAAGCCCTTACACATTAAGGCACATAAACCTGAGCCCTGGCTCGGCACATCAAGCCCTTATGCATTAAGGCATTTGAGCTCGAGCCCTGGCTCGGCACTTTAAGCCCTTACGCACTAAGGTATGCAAGCCCGAGCCCCAGCTCGGCACATCAAGCCCTTACGCATTAAGGTATTCAAGCCCGAGCCTGGCTCCGCACCTTAAGCCTTTACGCACTAAGGCATGTAAGCCCGTGCCCCGACTTGGCACCTTAAGCCCTTAAGCATTAAGGCATGCGAGCCCGAGCCCAGGCTCGGCACCTCAAGCCCTTACGCACTAAGGCATGCAAGCCCGAGCCCCAGCTTGGTACCTCAAGCCCTTACGCACTAAGGTATGCAAGCCCGAGCCCCAGCTCGGCACCTTAAGCCCTTACGCACTAAGGTATGCAAGTCTGAGGCCCAGCTCGGCACCTCAAGCCCTTACACACCAAGGCATGCAAGCTCGAGCCCAACTTGGCATGCACTAAGGCATGCAGACTGAGCACGGCTCGACACCTCAAGCCCTTACGCACTAAGGCACGTAAGCCGGACCACGGCTCGGCACCTTAAGCCCTTACGCATTAAGGCACGCAAGCCAGAGCACGACTCAACACTTCAAAACCTTACACATTAATTCATATAAGCCTTAGCCTCGGCTTGGCACTTCAAGACCTTACGCATTAAGGCATGTAAGCCCGAGCATGGCTCGGCACCTCACGACCTTATGCAATAAAGCATGCAAGCCCCAGCCATGAATCGGCACCACAAAAGACCTTAACGCAAGGCACATCAAAAGATCGAGCCCCAGCTCAGCACCCCTATGGCTAGTCCCAGGCTTGGCACCTCAAGAGGTCATAAGCTAGACATGAAATATCAATTCCGAACTCAGATAGGGAACAGAGCCACACTCAGATAACTGTATTGGTCTTTATTCTTCCAAAAGTTACTCATTTCGAGCCGGCTCAAAGTACAAGAAAATAAAGAAAGAAGCATAATAATGCTGAGAGATGACATCAAAACAAATTTTTCATTCATCAAAAAAAGGGGAAAAAACCCTCAAAGTACATCACTCCTGAAGAAGACATCTACATAAAAAAAAAAAAATATATATATATATATATAAGGCTAATCTCGTGGGGCTAATCTACAGGCCTAGCTCGTCACTTGGCTATCCTTCGAGTCGGATCACCTCTTCACCAATATCGATCGAGTCACGGAGCTACACCAAAGTAGCAGGGACGGGAACACGCTACTTATAGTCCGTCAGATCGTAGCCTGGCATCTTACTCGGGATAAATCGGATGGCATCGTCCGAGCCGACCAGAAACGAAGCAATGTTAATGTCAACCAACTTCTTACAGGCCTAGGGGTTCAGTCACCTCTTTGACTTCCGCCTCGGCCCTCCAACAGGCCGTGCTACCACCTCGACCCTCCATCAGGCCATGCTACCACCTTGGCCCTCCATTAGGCTATGCTGCCACATCAGCCCTTCATCATGCCGTGCTTCCATCTCGGCCCTCCATCAGGTAGTGCTGCCACCTCGGCACTCCATCAAGGTGTGCTGCCACCTCGGCATCTCATCAAGCCGTGCTGCCACCTTGGCATCTCATCAGGCCATGATGCCACCTCGGCCCTCTATCAGGCCGTGCTACCAGTCATCTCGGCTGACCTATCACCTCGGCTTGGCACAATCAAGTAAGGCACCTAGAAACGTGCCCTCGTCCACTCCTACATTCAAGGAACGTAATCCCTGATCACGAGGGCATGACTCTATCCACTACACGTCATCAGAGGCGTCCTCTCACGACTTGCACCTCTGAGATCAAAGGGAAATATTCTCAAAATATTCTCTGGAACCTGGAATATTCCCAGAATCACAGAGCCACTCCCCTCAAGGACTCTATGCCTGAACCGGACTCTGCACAAACTCCCCTCCTTCTCTCTCCATCAGCAGCCTATAAATACCAAGGTAATCCTCCATCATGGGGATCGATCAATCACTTCTTTTACTGGAAAAACTCTCTTGAGCATTTACTATGGAAAGATCTGACTTAGGCATTGGAGAGTCCCCCGTCGAGTCAACCCGGCTGTTCCCTATCATCTCTTCTGTGCAGGTCGACTGGAGCACCAGGAACTGCAGGGAAGATCATCCGGTCAATTTTTGCCGCATCACGGGGTAATCCTCAGTTACACATAATGACATCTAATCCATGTAATAAATCATTGGTGGGAAGACTTGAACTGAAGATATCTGTTAACGACAGTGCCGTTTTGGACCAGTAGAGTTAAGGAAAATGGAGTCCAGATCAGCTCCACTTATTATCCTCTACATATGGTGTGGTAGGAGCCAAGCCTCAAATTCAAATACTTTAGAGACCAAGCCATAGCGGGAGCTGGGTTTGGGATGAATGGGATTGAGGAGACGGGGAAGAAGATGTGTGTCCCATCTTTGAATTTGGGGATCCACACTCAATGGAATGAATGGATAATGTGAGATTATTACAGGGGTCATATAGTCCAGGAGAGTATCCCATCTCAATAACAATGACATTTTAAAAGTGAGGGTTACTGGTCATAGCTTGGCCATGTGTTGGCTTACCACCATCAACTCTCCACATAAGTGTAGCTGATCTGGATTTCCTAATGGTTTGCCACCTAATAAGTCACACAGTTGGTAGATTTAAGGAGAAAAAGAAAATCTCTTTTTAGTTTTAGCTAGGGAAGGTACGTCTACGTAAAGTAGATGATATGAGTTGATGAGCTGAATCATGAAATTTAACACATATATAATAAAAATTGGACCTATCAAATGAAAGAATAAGTTGGACCACAGGCCCCTCAAATAATTAAATAGAGGTGCACATTATATTTAACGTGGCAAAACATGTGTTCCTTTAATTTGTAATACTTAATTATGTCTTTGATCATGATGTAATCATGCAAAATGATTGAAAGTAAGAAAAAAGACGTACCCAATGCATAAGGTTCTCGCCTCATCCCACCATTGCTGGATTTAGGAAGTGAGAAGATGCATGTAAAAATTTAATTCATGGATTTGTTTTGTAACATAACTCAAACTAGGTTTAAGATATAGAATACTGATTATAGGGTATAGGGTATTATGTTTTGGTATAAACTATAGGGTAGGGGTGGGGTAGGTGTGTAATAAGAAAAATATAAAATAGGATTTCTGCATGGCTGCTTGCTACTTAAGTCAGAGTTGGTATTTGGTAGATCTGAAAGTTTCCTTTGTAGTTTTTCAGGGAAGGTGTTTTGTGGATCATGTGGTTGAGTTGGACTATAAAGTTTGATATGTAAAATAATCAGTACATAGTTTTTGACGAATGATTGAGATGGATCGCATAGATCTAGGGTTTTAAAACAAGGAATTAGAATCTGTATCGGTCCTTGTCAATTTTGATTTAAAAACAATCTAGATCGACTTGAATTGGTCAGAATCAAGCTGTTTTAGGATCATTCTAAAAATAAATAAATAATAATAATAATAATAAAAAAAAATTGATCCACTTTCTAGACTCTTTCCTCCCAATCCCCTGCCCCTCTTGTTGCAACACCGTCTTGCCCTAGCACCACCCATCCCTACCATTCCCCCTCGCCCTCGACTCCTTTCCCTCCCACTCCCTTGCCCCTGCCACCCAAATCCTCACCTCCTCCACCCCTATACCATGAGAAGAATCATTTTTCAATAATAACACTTTCACTTCTATCATGAATTCAATCCAGAGCACATTTGGATTATATTATTAGACCCCTCTCAAATTATCTTGCCACACTGCTTCTTCCAATAAGATTAAAACAACATTGTAAAAAACATATAATCCTCCAAATTAGGCACCATCTCTCTGATTGGAAGTCTAATTTACTCACTCAAGCGAATAGGTCTATTTTAATAAAATCATTGCTCAGTTTCATCCCAACCTACTTTATGTCTTGTTTTACCTTCCCAAAATTTGTGTGCTCCAAATCAGAATCAATCAACGCCTCATTTTGGAAAGAGAGAAGAATCTGAAAAAGGCATCAGTCTCATTTCATGGTTGATGAGCACATTTATGTGTGAAATCTAGGGTAGTAAAACATACATTTTACATATTTAGAATGGAGCTACCTTGGGTTTTACTCTCTTTTTGCAGGTTTTATATTTTCAAGGCCTTAAGGACTATCGGGAGCCATATCTTCAATTTTACACGTAAAGAGGTCCTATTCTTTCCATGGTTGCGAAGAGGACGAAATTTTGAGCAAGATGGACGTGTTCAATTAAAAGTACACATTCGTTTGGTCACCCGTACAAATGATTATTCTTTTTCGGGTCAGAAAAAGAATAATGGATCAGAACTGAACCGAGATGCAGAACCAGCCCGTTTGCAATTGTCCCAGAGGTACAAGGAATATTCTAAATGCAACAAGGATCGATGGACCACATCTTTAAGTGATTAAAGATTTGTTTTTGGTAACAACAACTACCTAGCTTAGTTGGTGAGCTATGGTGTACAAAATTCTCTTGCTCACCAAGAGGTCTCAAGTTCGAATCTTATGGTTGTTTTTTTTAGAAGATTTTGTTGAAGATTTCCTGCCTTTCACTCAAAATCGTGGAAGTAAGAAGAGAAGAAAAAGAAAAAAAAAAAGGAAAGCAAAATCGTGGAAGCAAGAAGAGAAGAAAAAAAAAGGAAAGAGAAAAAAATGGGAGAACCAAAAATTGTCCAAATCTTCTCTCTCCTCCACATCATCACCAAAGATTGTCCAAATCACACAAAGGAAGAAAAAAAAAGTCGTCCCTAGGAGAGAGAAAAAAAAAGAAGAAAAATAAATTAGAAGAAAAAGGAAAGAAAATAAGCAAAAAATTTTAGGAAATTTCTCAAAATTTATTTCTCTCTTCTCTCTCCTCCATCTTAGCACTTTTGGACTCAAAAGATCTCACAATCAATTGTGAGTTTCTCTCTTTTAGGAAAGAGAAAATTGTTACCCTACCTCTCCATTCCCTATAAATACAACTCATGTAAGAGGAGGAGACACAATTCATTCTTCTTCTAGTTTTTTTTTTAGTTGCTCTCTATCTCCTCTCTCACTCTTTGGTTTTAGTTCTTCTCTATTTTTGCTTTAATCACTTTTGTAATAGTTTTTTTTATTTCAATTAATGCAAGTACTCTTTTATTTTTATTCAGTTCTTTTTATGTTTATGATTTATGCAATTGAGTTGTAATTTTTTAAGTTATAGTTCTAGGCTTAGATCTAGGTGACAAGATCATGAGCCGTGGACCAATTTTTTTTTCAAGTTCAAGCATTGATTCAAGTAAGTAGGCTCCTTCAGTAGTCTTCTTCCCCCCCTCTCATTCCTTCTTCTGACTACCCTTTCTTTCTTAATTTAGGATTTTTATTTTCAGTCGTTACATTATTGCTATCCCTCTCCCCCAAGGTTCATGGCTAGTGTATGTGTTGGCTTTTGCCCCTCCTGGCCATAGAACCATCAATTTATTGCTTTTATTTTAATTGTCTCCCTTTCCCTAAAGCCAAGTAGAGAAACCCTTGTAAGAGTAACTCTCTGGTCAAGTAGGGAAGCTCATATTATGATGCATCCCTCGGGCTAAGTAGAGAAACCTGCTTGTGAGTCTCTCTCTAGCTTTATCCCATTTCTTTTACTTTATTTTTATTTCAGCATTTTTTTTCATTTATTATTATTTTTTTTTAATTGCGTGGGTTGTTTACTTTTAGTTATTTATTTATTTAATTTTAATTGTGTGGCTTGCGTCTTTAAATTCTTAGATGACGAATGGTTAGGACGTTATTTTTAGGACGGTAATTAGAATTAGATTACAACCATTAATCAGTTCACTTTCGCATTATTAAAAGAAATAAAAAATAAGGTGGCTGCTCTCCCTGTGTTCGACCCGTAGCTACACTGATTCGTACGCTTGCGGTTACATTTTAAATCTCAAACAAGCACAATGAGAGATTATTTGAAGATAAAGTGAGAAAAAGCAATAAGATATGTGCTGGTATTGGATCAATTTTTACTGATTGGCATTCACATTTTGAGGAATAAGAATGTCTCCAGCTTCATTTTCAAAATTTAGACGAAGTAAATCTCAGGCTTTGTGGCTTGCTTTTAAAAACCCAAACAATTATTTAGACCAATAATACAATTTGACAGTGCAAAGGCATGTGTCATGGAATTTATTTAAAAATTAATAGAACTTCTAGGGCATTGCAATGCACTCATGAAATATTACAAGTCAATGCTGTTATTTGTAATTGTATGCAAACATTACTTATTTCCCTCATAAAAAGAATCTTCAGAAGAACTGTATACCTCGATACAACCGATGCAGAAAAGTACAATCAGCACCCAGACAAACCAAGATGAGAGAAAGAAGTAGAGTAGCAGTAGAAAGGTGGATGCTGTTATGACAAATATTACAGCACCCGTTGCATTAATATCAAGGATTTCCCTCTCAGTATCAGCTGTTCCAGCATTTGAAGATTCCTAACCATTGAAAATTAGAGATAAGTACAATCCATCAATTGCATTTATTTTATATCTAAAATAATTTTGATATAGAAACCAGAATTTGGATAATAGCATTTCTAATGAAAATGCAGATACCAAATTAAATGCAGAAAAATCTAATTTACAAATATAATTTAAGCATGTTACAAACTAAAAATGCCACATATTCCTTCATTGAAGTTATTTCTTCTCACATTAATCAGAATCATAATAGAATATTTGATACCAAACAATTCATAGATATAGAAGAAGAGAAGTGAAAGAAAAAACCCGCGGACTGCATTGACTTTATTGGTCCAAACCAATTTCAACTATTAATAGAATCCGGTTTAACCTAACCATAGGTTTTAGAATCTGCCCAACAGGTTAGGATCACAGGACATAAACAGTATAGGCTTCGTTGAAACCTAATGTGGTGTAGATAGGGCTGTCAAAGGACTACATAGGTCTTGAAAGATCCCCATGCTGGTCCCATTTGAAGGACGAGAACAGCCAGCCAGATCAGCCAGCCTTTAGGCTGATCGATCCAGTCAAGCTGGCCCATATAGTAGGGCCAACGAGCCAGCACCTCTATGGCTATTTACTTCAGTTTCTAGCTCCATCTTGGAGCCTTCCAGAAGCTTGCCTTGGTGCCCATCGATCCAGCCAGCTGTAGCAGCCAAAGTTACTAATTTTATCTCCTGCGGGCTGTCACACTGCTGTCCTCTTATATTTTGAGTGTTGACCAGTCAAAGGACAAGTCTTTGTGTGGGAATAGCCTTCTAGAAGGTCCCTAGTATTCTCTCTTTTGGTTTTTTAGGGTCCAAGTCAGTATTTAGTTGCCTAAGCTAGTTAGTTTCTATTTTATGTTAGTTTCCTTTTTTATTACCTTCTAAATTGTAAGCTGAACTTACTCCTATATAAGAGGAGCTGTTGTAATCATCTGGACAAGTTAATGAAGAATGATTTAAAGATGGCTTATGCTATTTTTCTGTGGGATGCAGTTGGGTGAGAGGCCCTAGGTATTATGCCTAGACCCAAGGTGTTGAGATGCCCAAAACCTAACCTTCTTCTTCCCCTTTCTCAACCCTCCATCGATTTCCCTTATCTTCTTTCTTATTTTCTGTTTTAGCCTTTGTGAGAGAGTGTTTGAGAGTTATTTGAAGACCTGAAGTTCAGCCTACAGATCAGTTCAAGCACAGCCAAGGAGATCAGAATTGATTGCAGCCATCGTCAGGGTTTTAAGTTCCATCAATTTGGCCACAGCTTCCACACCTGAATCCTGATCAACCAACCCTTTTGAGGCTTTAATCTAGCCTCTGAGAGGACACCTCAATCCAAGCTTGGTAGCCATTGGAGCCCCCCTAGCTGCTGTTCCTGAAGGCCATCCCTAGTCCTAAATGGGGACGTGTCCTCAGATCTTCCAATTCCGGAATCTGATTACAGGGGACCTTTTAAGGATTTAACAAGGACCACCAAAGGAGTACTCGACCCACTTTTCAAGACCAGTTGAAGTTCCCACCCTTGGCTACTGGTGTTCTCCCCACTCAGCTAGAATTTCAGATCCTGCCTGGGACTGGGACCCTATGTGACCTAGTCTTACATCATAATGACTCTCAACCAGAGAATTTAGATCTCTCTGAAATTCTGGTCAAGTGTAGTCGAGAAGTAATACAAAGAATTCCCAAATTTTTGAATAAATACCGTGGCTAGATCAAAAGCTATGCAACAACAACAACTACAACTCAACTTTTTCCCAACTAAATGGGGTCGGCTACATGGATCCACCAAAGTATAAGATAAAAGAAAAAAAGAAAGGAATGGGAAAAGGGAAAAAAAAAGAAACAAAGCAATGTAACACCTCCGGAACATCCCACCTAAACGTGGTCGGCAACATGGATCTTTGCCCTCCAAGCAACACTGTTTGATGTCATACTAGGATCCAAACCTAGCCTCCGCATGTCCTTCCTTACCAACTCATCAATGATCATTTTAGGCCTACCCCTAGCTCTCCTAGCTCCATCAACTAGATCTGATCACTCCTCCTCATAGGGGTATTCCAAGGCCTCCATTGAACATGACCATGCCACCTTAAACGGCATTCTAGTAGATTGTCTTGAATCGGGGCCACTCCCAAATCAGCTCTTACCATATTGTTCCTGACTCTATCTCTCCTAGTTTTGCCGCACATCCATCTCAACATCCTCATCTCTGCTACACACAGCTTATCTATGTCATGCTTCTTGACTGCCCATCATTCCACCACATACAACATAGTCGGTCTTACACAATCCTGTAGAATTTTCCTTTAAGCTTTAGAGACATACGTCACAACACTCTAGATGCACCTCTCCACTTCATCCATCCTACTTTAATTCTATGAGAAACATACTCATCTATTTCACCTTCCTAGTTTATGGTTGGCCCCATATATCTAAAACAGTCGCTTTGCGGAATCTCTCTCTCAAGTTTCATCACTTCGACATCACTCCTTGGGCGACTAAAGTTTCACATCATATACTCCGTCTTCATTCTACTTAAGTCCTCCTGATTCTAAGGTAAATCTCCATAACTCCAATTTAGCGTTAATCCCTACCAATTTCTCATCCACAAGAACGACATAATCGGCAAAAATCATACACCAGGTAACTTGCCCTTGAATGTTCTTAGTTAAATCATCCATGACAAGTACAAATAGATAAGGATTTAAAGTGGATCCTTGATGTAACCCAATGGTAATTGGGAACTCACCACCATGACCTTTAGGGGGCCAATGACTGTAGTGGTCGAAACGAGCGAAATGAGCAAAATGAAAATGACCTCAATGTTCCCCTTCTTTAATACAAGGTTCAAGAACTCGTTTCGTTTCGGTGTTTCGGTAGTTTCAAAACACCGAAATTTCGTAAAAATTTCATCGAAATGGTGTATTTTTCCCATGTGTTTCGCTGGTCATTTTGGGGGCTAATGGCTAAAGTGGTCAGAATGAGCGAAACAAAATGACCAAGATGGCCAAAAGAAATATTGCATTTTTCGGACAAAATGAGCTAAATTTCGAAAAGATATGACCGAAATTATGTACTTCTATATTTCGCATGCCATTTCGTCTCGGTAAAAAAAAGGCCAATCCAAGATTTCGGCGAGTTTTCGAACCTTGCTTTAGTATTCAGGTTGTAGTACAAATCATCATATTTCTTCATCCGTGCTTTCTCCATAACCTTTTGTGCCTTGTTTCTGGCAACCTTATACCTCTCTTGATCTTCGACCTCCCTAGTGCTTTGCCAAATCTTAAAATTGGCTTTCTTAGTCTTAATGGCTGCTTGGACTTCCTCATCCCATCACCAAGTCGCTTTAGGGGCCAGCCAATTACTCTTAGACGTTCGTAAAACCTCTTTAGTAACTTTCTTAATGCAATCCATCATCTCAATCCACATCGTGTTGCCATCTCCATCAAATCCCACTTCCCTTACTTAACCAATTTATCAGTAAAAGAACCCAATGTGTTTTCAATTTCCACCACCATACCTTCGGGCAGGCAGGTTTGCTTGGCTTATGCTTCGGCACACTGAGGCACAAATCCAAGACAACAGTTTATGTTGAGATATTAAGCTCTCCTCAGGTATGACCTTACAATCCTTACAAATAAATCTATCAGGCCTTCTAGTAAGGAAGAAGTCAATTTGGCTGATATGATGCTCACTTTTGTAGGTGATCAAATGCTATGAATGTTTTTGAAACAGAAAGTTTTCAAAACAGAAACTTAGAAACCAGGAAATAGCAACGGATATAGTTAGGAAGTGTTAAGTTATGTATGTATACTGCAAGGTTATGGTTGTCAAAATCCCTACAATATACTGCTACTAGGATTAATTAGTGATCATGATAGGGGGGAGTCCCTATCGTGATATGTTTATGTCTCTTTGAGTTTCCTTGGTAGTTCGTAGTTAGTCTTAGACTTTTCCAGTATATAATCCTACTAGGAGTCTACTGGTTTGCTATTATAAATTAAAATTGATAGCCACAATAGAACAAAAGCTAAGTCTATCAAGGTTCAGGAATTCTCTTCCATCTCTCTCTCTCTCCTCTCCTCTCTTCTATCCCTTTCACTAAAAACAAATACAAAGCTGAACTTTTCAACCGCATTTCATCCACAGACTGACGGGCAAACAGAGGTGGTGAACAGAAGCTTGAGAAATCTGTTGAGATATTTGGTTCGAGATTATGAGAAGACACGGCCTTCCATCCTCGACATTGATGAGTTTTCCTACAACAGTTCGGTGAACAGGACAACGGGTCGTACTCCTTTTGAGATCTTGCTTGGAGTTCAGCCTAAGCGCCCTATTAATCTTGTGTCACTCCCACCCCAAACTCGAATTAGCCTTGAGGCTGATGAGTTTTTGCACCATATTACTGCAGTGCATGCCAACGTCCAACAACGTATTGCCTTGAACAATGAGGTGTATAAGGCTTCTGCTGATCGTCATCGGCGTTATGTGGAGTTCAAACCCGGGGACATGGTGATAATACGTGTCAATCCTGAATGGTTCCAAGCTGGTGTGAACATTAAACTCCACCCACAGAAGATGGGTCCCTATAAGGTGCTGAAACGTATAGGACCTAATGCTTATGTGCTTAAGTTACCTGATGATATGACCATAAGCAATGTGTTTAATGTGGCTGATCTTCACCTTTATGTTGGGCACCATTCGGATGATGGAGACATGGAGCAAATGTTGTGGCTGCCCGAACTGAAGCGTACTAGTGATGTCATTGAAGATGTCTTGGATGACAATTACAAGACTACCCGTCATGGTACCGGCTATCATACTTTCCTTGTCAAGTGGAAGGTTCGTCCCCGTAGTGACTGTACTCAAGGATTAAAGTATCGGTATCGTTCGTCGTATCGGTCAGCCAAAATTAAGATACGTATCGAAGGGTATCGTATCGTATCAGAGACGTTAAGATACGCTAAAGATACGCATATAAATGGATAGAAAACACTTTTTTATATACTTTTGCATAAAAAAATCTATATATAACATGTATTATGCATAAACAGTAAATTAAGAGTATTACACTAAGAATCTAAGGTTTGTAGTTGTCCCATAAATGTAAAATCCTTGTTCCCAACCTTGATTTCCACTTTAGTTAGAGAGAAAAATGATTGGCAGCAACTTTGGAACAAAAACACATCAAAAAATTGTTTTTCTAAAAAATACCCATTTTGGCCATTTTACACACCGATACATACCGATACGTACCGATACATACCAAAACGTACATTTCACTTCAATTTTGAATTTTTCATTGAGTATCGGTACGTATCAGTGCGTATCGATGCGTGTCGGTGGTGTATCAGTGCGTATCGATGTGCATCGTAAGATACGTATCGATACAAAAGGGTTTTAAAAATTTCATGTATCGTATCGGTCCATATCGTATCGATAAGGGCCGATACGGATACGTATCAGCCGACACAATACAATACAGACCGATAATTTAAACCTTGACTGGACTTAGATCCATGCTAATGATTTCAAGCGACCTAACCCTGACTTGTATGAATGCTAAATATCCCTTACCCATTTGTCGGAGACAAATGTTTTCAAGTCGGGAAGAGTTGATGTAGCAATGAAGACCTATTCAAGGAGGAAGAAGAGTGTCAACCATGGTGGCTAGTATGGGTCGACCAGGCCTAGTCTATAGGCCCACGAATTGGGCTGTGATGGGGTTAAGTTAGTTCTATTTTGTTTCTCCATATTCAGCACTATTTAGTTTCTAATTTCAGTTGTCTTATTTCCTAGTTTCTACTTTCAGATTTGGTAACTAGAGGACTTGTTTTAATTTAGTTTCCTATTTCGGTTTTTGGAAACTACAATTAGTTTCTATTATTTGTAAACCCCCATCACTATTATAAATAAAGGAGGGCTCTCACATTATAGCCCACAATTTTTATGAATGAAAAACTATGCTGTTGTTTACTCTTTTGAGTTTGCTTTGTGTGTGATCAAAGTGGTGGACTGGTGTTTGATCCGGTGACTCTTTGCGGCGTGAAGTCCAAGAGGTCTCTTCAAATTTTATTTCTCTTCTTTTCAAGGTTCTTTGCAAGGTTCTACAGGCCAGGTATTGATCTGATCTTATTTTTATTTTCTGGTTTTGAGAAACCCAGATTAACTCCTACAGCCCCTGTACTGATCTGAGGATCAAGCCATCTGATGGTCTTGCTGTTTGGGTCGAGTGTTGCCTCTGTTGAATGAGTGGATCAACCTCAGTTTGAGAGTAATCTGACCAGGGGTTGGGCTGCTAGGTGGAATCTCCCTATTCTGGCCGATTGTAATTTCTGCCCAGATCTGTAACTCAATTTGTGTTGGTTGTTGATGAATGACTGCTGATCCTATTCTTCACTGATTTGGACTCTTAGTTGCTGATCTCATCCCTTAATCTGCTATTTATTATTTCAGCTACTGATTTGCTGAACATTGAAATCGATAGAGCTGATCTTCGTTTACTCAATTCAGTTTTGTTCTTGTTCTTTGATTGAAATTATTGAGTGATCGATTGGGTATTCTTTGATTAAAAGTTCCTGCAGTTGAGACTTGGTTAGACTCCCTATCCTAGTCTACATTAACTGGTTTCAGATCCCGTTTGGCTACATGGTATCAGAGCTGTAACCAATACTTGCCTTCTCCTTGATAGCTGATTTGAGAGTCTTACTAGGTTTTCTGGTCTGTAGCATACAGCCACCTATGCTGTCCCTTTCTATCTCTGAAGACTTGTTGATAGAAGAAGAACTAGGGTTTTGATGAAGATTGAAGTATTAATACAATAAATCATAACTGAATTGGTTTCATCCCCCTGCTGCTACTGCTATTCCATTCATCTTCTTCTTCAGCCAATTCCCACCACTGCTCTGTTGAGGCCACATATAACAAGTGCTGAAGAACTGAAATTGCTGCTATTTTGCTGAATATGGTTGGTAATTGACTGATGGTGATTTGATGTTTGAAGAATCGAAGATTTAGTTGATCTAAGATTTACTTGCGGATGATTTATTTGCTGCCAAGGATTTCCTTTACCGATTTCTGATGTTGCCGATCAACCTATGGGCTTGCATCAATTGCTGAATTTCGGCTTTTATCATTGATGCCCTAATTGATTGCTGATTTATTGCTAGGGTTTGTCGTCGATTGCTGAACTGCTATTATTGTTGTTGTTTATGGTCGAAGGTTGCAAAGGTTGAGAAAGAAGTTCAGCAGGATCTTCTCTTCTTCTCTTCTGTCATTTGGGTTACTTTTGCCATCAATCTTGAAGTTCAGCAGGATCTTCTCTTCTGTCATTTGGGTTACTGCCCTTTGTTTGTCATTCATGAGGTTGAAGAAGACCCACGATTCTGTGGGTTCTAATTCTTTGGGTTTCCAATCCTTTCAATAGCTTACTACCCCTCATTTTATCATTATTTACCTCCTACCCTTACCTCATATGCGCTTCCAAGTCTATCATTGATCAATCAAATAGTTATTTCTTCATTTTCCAAGAGCCCCTTAAAAATATCTGGTTATTTACCAAACTATCATTGCCTATTAATATTTGGATTCTTGTTGATTTGGTGGGCCTATAAGCGATCCAACCAGGTTTTGAACCCTGGCTTGCATTATTTGGTATTAATTTATTACAATTCTGCCACTGTTATAATTGAGTTCTAATATTCAAGTGGGCACATAAATGTGGCCAGAATTTACAGAATTGTCATTAATCATATGTGCAATTTTATTACTTTGGTAGGCCCTAGATCATGTTAGTTTGGTGTTGAAATCTTTTGAAAATTGCTACTTGCATGGAGTGATGATTGTTATTTGCTATTATTGGGGATTGTTTCTCAGATTTGTTTAAAATCTGGCCTTTCTGGGATCTGATTTGCAGCTGCTCTTGATTATGGGATTTATGTGACCCTCATCCTTTGCGGTGCTAGTAATGGCGAACATATGAAGGCAGAATATTCTTTATTGCATCTTCTGCTTTGTTTGTCTACGTGTAATGCTACAGATGAGGGGAAGATTGAAGATCACTATTATTATTATCTGCTCAAGTCATTTATTGAATATTATTATTATTATTAACTACTCAAGTCATCAGCTGAAAATTATTATTATTATTAACTACTCAAGTCATCAGCTGAAAATTATTATTACTCATGGTATTCAGAAACAACATTCTTATCTGGTTCCAGCAACTTTATGCTTCGTTATTTGGTCCATAGCAACCTGATGCGGCTAATTGGTCCCAGCAACTTGATGCTACTACTTGGTCCCCATCATCCTGATGCTGCTACATGATCCCCAGCAACCTGATGTTGCTACTTGGTTCGCAACGACCTTATGTTGTTACTTGGTTCGCAACGACCTTTGCTGCAATTTTATCTGTAACCTCAATTTGGGGTTCATAAGTGCACATTTATCTTTCTTCTTAGTGATGCTTACTACCTAGCTTCCCTGAGAAGGGCTTAAGATGTAACTTTTGCATGCTGAACTGTTCGAATGAAGATTGCTACTTAAAACTTGCCTTTTTGAGAAGGAATTATCATGTTTTCTGAAGATTACTATTTACTACTTGCTTTCTTCAAGAAGGGATTATAATGTTGATGTTGATGTTATGATTTATTTGGATTGCAATCAGTGTTCTCTACTGCTTATTTTGTTCGATGTTGTTTGAATTTAGTCAATATGAATATTTCTCTACTATTAATGTCGATGATTGGTATGCTAAAGTTGACTTGCTACCAAAGTGAAGTTCCCTTTGGGCTCACTGGCATCTATGACTGCTATATATGTTCAAGACTGGTGCTGTTTTTAAAATCTATCTTCTTGTTCTAAGCTGGAGCCTTTTGATACAAACATACATATATATATATATATATATACCCTCCCGCTTGAGGGGGAGTGTTAAGTTATGTACATATACTGAGTTATCCTTTTTAACTTGCTTCCAAGTTTACCCCTTCCCCCTTGTACGTTTATTCTTCCTCGCTTTTATAGTTGAACTCCCAATATTACAGTACTGCCAACCTCCTATAGAGTTCAGATAATTTACAATTTTTTTGACATTACTTTTATAAACTTCTGATTTTTTACTGTTTTGCCACTGATCTTTTGATTTGAGTTTCAGTGGACTGTCACCAAAAGTCCAAACAAAAAAGTCAAGAAGGGAGTGATTTTCCTAATCCAGTCGATAGATATGGCATTATTATCTATGAAATGGTAGTTTAGTTGACACCAAAAATTGTAGACATGTATTCCATGTCACCAGTAACTCATCTGGTAAGTTCCAGCCCAAAAGAATTACATCACACGATTCACATCATATAATCTACAGGCCAAGATTTGGCAGCTAGGAAAGGTTTAAAACATAATGAGACATGATTTGAATTTGGTTTTGAATTGTAGCAAATGCTCAACCCAAATAGTCCTCTATCTGTCCAAAAATTAAAATTGCCACATTAATGTTAACACTGATTTGATGCCTGAAAAATACATGAGAGAGTATCCTATATGAAGTCAAGGTTCAAGAACTCGTTTTGTTTCGGTGTTTCGGTGGTTTTGAAACCACCAATTTCGCAGAAATTTCATCAAAATGGTATACTTTTACCCATGAGTTTTGCGGGCCATTTTCGGGGGCTAATGGTTGAAGTGGGCTAAATTAGCGAAATAATCGAAACGAAATGACCGAGATGGTCGAAATTTCAATGAAATAGTGCATATTTGGGGCTGAAATGAGCGAAATTTCAAAACGAAATGACCGAAATGTGACCGAGATGACCAAAATTATGTACTTTTATATTTTGTATGCCATTCCGTCTCGGTAAAAAAAAATATACCGAAATATCCGAGATTTCGGCAAGTTTTCAAACCTTGGATGGAGTACCATATCATTGAGATGGGCCATAATAGATGGCATGCAGACAATCCAACTATCCAAGGGTTATTACAACCATAGTTTAATGTATCGAAATGTATCGTACCGTATCAGCCGATATGTATCAGTATCGGCCCTTATCAATATGCTACATGGAAATTTTAAAATACTTTTGCATTGATATGTATCGTACGATACATACCGATACGCACCAATATTCTATGGAAAAATAAAAATCGAGGTGAAATGTACATTTCGGTATATATTTGTACATATCGATATGTATCGACCGGTACATATCGATATGTATCGACCGATACATACTGATACAGTGCGCTACAATCATATAATGGCCAAGATGGGTCATTTCTCAGGAAAGCACGATTTTTTGAGAGGGATTTTTGTTCCAAAGTTGCTGCCAGCCACTTTTCTCTCTAACTAAAGTAGAAATCAAAGTTGGGAACAAGGATTTTACACCCATAAACAACTACAGACCTTGGATTCTCAATGTGATACTCTCCATTTTAGTGTTTATGCATAATACATGTTATATATAGCTTTTTTTAAAACTATTTTTTTATGCAAAAGTGTATAAAAAGTGTTTCTTATCCATTTATATGCGTATCTTTAGCATATCTCCGATACGTATTTTACTTTTGACCGACCAATACCAATATTTTAATCCTTGATTACACATATCAATTGGTTGGACAGACAATATCAGCCCTCCAAATGGATAAAAGAAGGTTGAGAGACAAGGAATCACTTTCTCAGCTGCTGAACAGGAAAACACTTTCCCATACAAATAACAACAATGACAAAAATGACAGTGACGACAATGATAAGTCAGTCAAGCCCTACTGTTATAATACACTCGTCAAGAAAACATAATTTACATTGAGTTGAACGATCCTGTTCTAGATGCCAAGACAAGCATATGGACACACAATACTGAATACTGCATAGGAAATATGTATTTCCAAATTTATAAAATTTTAAACTACAATAATTAGAAATATAACAAACCATCAACATGATAATGTTTTAAATGAAAATAGAATCAGAAAAAATCTCTACTTCAATTTCCAAATGAAAGAAGACACGTTGTATAAGTAGTGACTAGCGTGGATATAAATGGTACCTTTGTTGTCAACTGATTATAGGGCTCATCATTTTGCTCACATGCAATAAATTCAGACCAAACAGATGCCAAGATAATAGTCCCAACTGCCATTATCCATATACAGAACTCTGACAAGCCCACAATTGGACTGTCTGGAGAATACAACAGAAGCTCCACTGCATAGGAAAATAAAAACATGGTTATGCATATCTTTGGGTGTTTCGTCTTCTTTTTTTTTTTTTTTTTTTGCAACAAGAAAAAAAAATATTTCAGTGACATTAAGCTGAAGTATGGATATACAGAAAAATGTTTAATGGATGACACTTCACCAGATGAAACCAAAAAGAAAACTATACATCCTTTACATAAGAGAAAAAAACCAATTTCAGTGACTGGCACTTTATAGCAGGTGAGAAAGTAATTCATCAAGGAGTCTGGTTTCTCTAAATAAAGGCTGAACTAAACGTCACGAAATCTGGAAGCCAAGACATCAAAAAACAAAAAATCTTATAAATAGTACCTCACATAAGTGATCGACCTGTAATGCATATCTGCTGTGGACTTCTTTCTTTTCCTTCAAAAACTCGGTACCTTGCCTACCAAATCTACCAAAGGGTAGCCCAAGGAACCATCCTCCACAGGACCTGACCTTTTCTTCTTCAATTATGATTTGGACCAGGAGTCAAATAACATCTCCACATCTCTAGGTGTCACAGAATCAACTCCAAATAAATAGCATATAAACTGTAGCTATATCACAAAGACAAGATGTCTAGAGAATTACTCTTCATGCATAGCACATCTGCAGACCTTACTGAACCCTCTGGCCTGCTACGCTTATCCAATGTTATCCAGAGCAGCAAGGCAAAAGTAACTATTTCCAAGGGAGGCCATACCCCTATATGTTATTAACCATCTGATGGCCTTCAAATTAAGTACATCTTTTACTTTTAGACTGAATAAGTAAAAACAGAAGCAAAGTGATGCGAAACCCAGATCACAAAACCCTATTTGGGTTCGCTATGGGCTAACCCAAATGTATATTAGCCAAAAGTAGAGAGAAAATGCCAGTTCTAGTAAATATAAGAAAGGATGCAAAGTGGGAGTGGCAATCTTGCAATAAAACAGAACATTTGAAGGGAAATAAGGTAGTTATATAGGGGAATGGAAAAGAGAAGAATTAGTATTTATTGAATGAGGGCAGACTTGGAAGCAAAAAAATAAATAAATAACGGACATGAGTAGATTAGAAGAATTAAAAGGGAGGGGCACTTTTAAGGAAAATAAGAAAAGAGAAGTAATTATATCAAAGAGGCTGAAAAATACAAGCAGTCGTCTTCAACCTCTAACCAAGGATTAAAGTATCGGTATAGGTTGTTGTATCGGTCGACTAAATTTAAGATACGTATTGGAGGGGTATCGGATCGTATCAGAGATATTTTAAACCATGACTCTAACTAGAAAAAAGAAGGCGGAGAACAGGGATCAACCATCAGCTGATTTCAGGTGAACAAACTCAGTCATGCAACCATGGGTCGATCTGAGATTTCAGGTGAGAGATCCTCACTAACATTCCTTTGAGAATCACTCAACAACAGGTTATAAATCTCAAGTACTAAAATATTATTTCAGGCCACAACTGAACCTTGCGGTAGGAGAAAAGGTTCAAATCTGGCTGTGGGTTCAACCTCCCTGCAGAAGATGATTCAGAAGGAAGATCCCTATAGCATAGGTCACCTAAAGAAGGGCTTCTTTTACTCCAAATCTCGGACCAAATGGAAAGATCATTAGAGAGTTCGCTCGAGTTTCTTGCAGTTCAGTTGGTAACAGAGTTAAGAAGAGGATATAACAAGGAAGTGAGCGGAATTGATGCAGATACAGCTGCACTTGACTGGATGGACCAGCAAGACCAGAAATGGAAGCCAAGCGCCAAGAAGAATCGGTCCAACCAAGAGTTTTGGTCCAACAAGGGTTGGAAAAAAATTAGTAGCTTATTTTATCTTTTATTTTATGCCTTTTATTTTCCAGACTTGAACGTAGGAGTGTTGGTAAGAGTTAGCCGGTTTATGTCTTTTCTTTTGAGGTGGTTCCCATTTATGATTTGTTTCCTAGTTAGACTAGTTTCTATTTCAGTTTTATGTCTTTATTTTCCATATATATTGGTTGCCATTGATGGACAAGATAGAGTGATTTTGAATAGCTTCTCTGTGTGTGTTCCCTTCGTTCCCCCCCCCCCTTGGTACTCTATTTTCCCCTTCTTCTCTAGAGGTCCTCCATCAGGGAGACGGGAGGATAGGAAGAATGTCTAAGAAGAATGAAAGGGGGGCTGAAGAACACTCCTACAAAAGGAGGTTCAGAAACACAGAAGAAGAAAAATAGAAGTAGAAAAATAGAGGAGAAGAGGGCCACCAGCCTCGCTACCACACGAGTTCACAACCTACTAAGTAAGATTTCTAACCAAAAAAACAACTCCAAAAACTGCTGACTCTTCCAACGTATCCTACCAAAAGAAGGCAGAGAACAGGGTTTTGGTATCAGGTGAACAAACTTAGTCAAGCAACCATGGATCAATCTGACATTTCAAGTGAGAGATCCTCACTACCATTCCTTCGAGAATCACCCAATGACAGATTCCAAATCTCAAAGTATTAAAATATTATTTCAGGCCGAAACTGAACCTTGCTGTAGGAGAAAAGGTTCAAATCAGGATGTGGGTTAAACACCCTGTAGAAGATGATTCTGAAGGAAGATCCATATGGCTTAGGTCGCCTATAAAAGGGCTTCCTTCGCTCCAGATCTTGGACTCAATGGACAGCTCATTAGAGAGTTGGATAGAGTCTCTTGCAGTTCAGTTGGTTCAACATTGACATAGTAAACATAAGAAGAGGGCACAATAAAGAAGAGAGAGTGAGGATAGAAGGAAGGTCTAAAAAGAATGAAAGGGGGCTGAAGAACATTCCTATGGTAGGAGGTTCGGAAACACAGAAAAAGAAGAAGGCCACCAGCCTCGCACCAACTCACAACCGTGAGACATTCTGAAATACGATTCCATTACTCAAATCTATCACTGAATTGGGTTACAAGCGTATAAATAAGAAAAGAGAAACTCTAACAAGGAAACAACCTACTAAGATTCCTAACCAATAAGAAATCGAAAACATGTTACTATGCTAAACTATTTCTACGTATCCTACCAAAATTTTTCCAAAATAAAATAAAGAATTCTAAATATCCTACTGAACCAACCGACCATTCTTGGACCAGGTACATGATCGGGGCTCTCAAACAGGTTCACACGGTCCAAGGAAGTGCTCCTGCATCACAAAGTGCATGTTGCAAGCTATGTGCATGACAAAACTTGAATGTCTCCAGTTTCAATCCAAACAGTTCAAGATTTCTTGCACCTCCAAATTTCCTATATGCAAAACTAAGACCAGTTAATTTCCACCACACTAATTCATCCAAAAGATAATATTCCACGACACTTCCTTTTGAGTCCATGTGTTAAATCTCCACCAGGAAAAACTTTTTCTCCTACACACCAACCTTTTATTTGATTATCCTAACTGCTTTAGCCTTTTCAATTTGATGTTCATAACATAACAAGCACAACCCTCCACCATGACTGTCTTCTGGTGTTCCTCCACTTTCAATTGAAATTTAGCTCTTTCATCCACATGTTCTTCAAATTACAGATGGTCATCTGCAAGTATAAGAACAATATCACCAATGCCGACAGGATAATGGAGACAGCAATATAGGGTATCACTATTCACAGAAGAAATCGTGTGAATAGTGGCATGTCCCATTATTAATATGTTTGGATCCATGTAGCCGACCTCATTAAGTTGGGATAAGGCTTAGTTTGTTTTTGTACTATTCACAGAAGAAATCGTAGCTATGCAGAGGGACTTCTTAATTGTGAGACCCAATAAATAAGACCCATTTCAAAGAGCAGTTCGGCAAAAACAATCTAAGAGTCTCCAAAGGTTTTAGCCAAAAGCAATTTTCCCACATTAAGATATGAAGGACAAAAAACCAATCAAAGCTTCAACTTTGGCAGATTCGGATTGATCATTAAGAGTACCAAAAATAAATTCTAACATGGTGGGCCTTACATGTGGAGATAGGCCTGAAATTTGACACGTTACTAATCCAAGGATGGACCTTCAAGTGCAACAGCTGGTTTGACAAAAGAAGCCCTCAACATGACTCAAAAAAGCCAGACAGTTAAGAGAAGTCTCTCTTATCAAAAAATTCTAAAAACTTCACGAATATCAATGTGTCATCTAAATTGTTAAATCTAACTTGAGCACAAACACCCTCACAACAATGATTAAGTATTGTTTGTTGGGTTACTCTTGAAGAAAAAGCCCCAAATCCAATGAGAACAATCATCTAACCAACTGAGCGTAGTTGATCTGAATAAAACCTTAAAATGGATTAAGAAGTCTCAAGTTCAACATCATCATGGTAAAGCACCAACAACATTTCCAGAAGCTTGTACCCAAACAACTGAAGTCCTACCATCCCTATCTCAATCCTCTCCTCCTCTTGAAGCTCCATTCATACCACTGATTATGAGAGAAAGGCTTACCCACTTCCCTTCTGCCAGGATCAGACAGGCTATCTTCTACGCTAGATACAGTAAAAGCATTGTCAATCCAAGATCATAATCTACATTTTCATGCACTAGACGAGGGAATGCAATTTCAAACAAAGACAATCAGAAGTTTCATGTATTCTAACGGAGAGATCTCACAAAGCAAGGGACTCTTGAAAGGCATGTTGCTCAACGAACGGACATTTTCCACACATAAGTCTCATCTGCTTGTTAATGCACCAAACTCTCCTCTTACTGTGTATCTAGCAAAATGTGGTTCCACCAGATCTCAAAAGGAAAAGGGGATGGACATCAAACCATAAACAACCAGAACGGTGCAAGCATGATACAACTCACTGTATCTCCCAAGAAAAGCCACTTGCTCCTCAACAGCTCATTGTATCTCCTACACAAAATTCTCATCTTCTTGTTAACCCACCAAACTCTCCTCTTACTGTATCTAGCAAAATGTTGTTCCACCTGATCTCTAAAGAAAAAGTGGATGGACATCAAACCATAACCAACCAGAACTAAGCAAGCGTGAATAAGCATGATACAGCTCACTGTATCTCCCAAGAAAACCCACTTGCACCTCAACTGGTAGTTTATACAATGCAAAATAATAACAAACCCAAGCAACCTTTCCCCTATGGCCCCCAATTTAAATGAAACAAATATTCACATTCCATTGTTTTTGTCATGACAGAAAAGTATCATGACCTTACTAACTAAAAGAAACTACCAAACTGATCACTGGAATGAACTTACATTGACTCAACAGGAAGAAATTAAAGAGTAGAAGAGACAAATACCATAATAGATAATTATCTTTGTGGAAAGACCAAGAGTACCCACAAGTGTAAAATGAAAACTGGTAGCGGTTTTTTTTTTTTTTTTTTGGGGGTGGGGGGAGGGGGGAGGGTGATTTTCCATATATGAACTCAAAGTCTCACCTTTCTGTCCAGCTTCAAATAATTTCTTGATAACATCACCACTTGACTTTGCGATCATGACAACAGGAATGGTAACATTTAGAGAAGTATCATTTCCATAGCATGACATTGCACTTATATCTAAAAAGTCACAACCAGAAAGAAGGTTAGAATCCAATATCCACAAAGGATCAGGGGTTAATGGACAGAAGAATAATGGAAAAACCAACTAGCCTTAACTGATTATTGAAGAAGAGATAACAGATAGTCTTGTTATTGACAATTATAATTATAATAATAAAAACAGTACAAGTAAGATAAGAAATACTAGCCATACAAGGAGTATTGCATCAGGATTTTGAACCCACAATACATGACAGGATCAAAGTTTTCTGCCACCTGAAGGCTAGTAAGTCAAATGATACTGTATGGTTGGTCCCTTAATAATAAGATGAATAAAATCATAATAATGAATATGATGATTATGATAACATACGCACATACGGCTACCTTCTGCATCATTTATCACCAGTAAACCAGATGCACCTCCAGATTGTGCAACTTCTGCCTTAACTGTGAATTCACAATCACCACGCATAGACAAGGCAATAGAATTGGATAACTGCAGAAGCGCCAGGTTGTTTAAGAGAACAGGGGAGAATGCAAATAACAAAGCAAGGTAAGGAAACAACAAGATAGAGCATTTGAGGAACTGTATCCATAATCTAACTGAAGAATGTATAAATATATTGAAACAGGAAACCACTGTTTCTATTGATATTAGACATTGGCCTAAGCCCACTTTAGTGGTGATCTTATCTTGGCTGTTTTTGCATGTCAAATATGGAAAGGATGATTTAACAGCCAAATGTGGAGAGAACTAGTTCAGGAGTTCCCTTATTGAGTTGAAGTCATTGGGGGTTTATGCTGTAATTTTCTTTGGATTATATTAGAAGTGAGTATGGTCCACACAAAAACACATAATACACAAACTCAAGTTGTTTTGGGAGCACAAGCACACATGTGAAACCCGATCATCCTGGCAATCTTCTTGTTTCTTCGCTGTTCTCCTTATTGTTAATCTGTTATTCTATAATCCTGTATTTTGATTGTTTCTTGTTATATCTGTTTTCATTCTGCAGAATCTGATTTCTTCTCTTTAAGTTCTAATAATAGTATTTAAAATTATTTTACTTCTTTGATAAGCATAATTAGTCCCTCGGATGGATACATAATCAAAAGTTCCCAAGTCTCATATACGCTGATGTAAGGTTATTCACCCAAGTAAACTACCCCAAATGGTAAACAAACTCCAAACCAAACACAGATTAAAGTTCCAGATCTGATCTCCAATGAAAGTTACTCAGATTTGACAAATAGGCTGAAAAAGAGAAATACAATATCTCACAAACAAATATCCCAAACTATCCTCTAAATTTGGCTTGAATCCACCAAGTGGGTAGGAAAACAATAACGATCACGGATATCACAATAGGAGGAACTAGGGTTTAGGACCAGATTAACCTGCGGCTGGCTATTGGCAGCCCAGATGGAGCTGGAGGAGCTGGTCGAGTGGTCCTCCTAAGTCCTAGGGTGCTCTTCAAAGTTCAAACCCTCCAAAGGGCCTTGCAAGATGACTGCTGGATTGGGAGATCTGGCCAAGGTCGATCAGGTCACAAAACCCTGACAGCTGCTGTCTTTCTCTTCCTCTGGGCTGATCTTCAATGGCTCTCTCTGATAGGAGGTCTTTGAGTCTTCAAACAACTTGTAATAAACTCTCAAACTCTCTCTCTCTCTCTCACAAGCTGGAAAAGAGAAGAAAACTGAGCAAAGGTGGGATAGATGTGCGTGGGATGGACTTTCTCCGTCCTGGGCCTCTTACCCACAGCTATTGAAGCATCCTTTTTCAGGAATCAAAGAGCAACAACTGCTGTAATTTCATTCATTCATTAAGCATCAATTGAGTTACAGAAACACCTCTTTATATGGTAGAGGTTACAGACTAACATAGACAGAAGCAAGTTCAAAAAATCAAAAGGATGACCGATTATCTTAATTATACAAAAACCCTATGTATCTGAACTTTAATTCTATTTACCCCACTCTTCTTTAATTTCCAGAATAGCCCATCCCCTTTAAAGTTTTAACTCCAGTTGACCCCACTACTTATTCCCATCACTTTTAAGGGTTTGAATTGTTCCTGAATTTACAAAATTACCATTCAACCATTAATTTGAGTTATATATCACTCTTGTGGGCCCATAAGTGATCTGATTCCCAATTTTGGAACCCGGATCTGCATCACAATCCCAGAAAAGACCAGTTCTTTTCATTGCCAATTCGAAGCCCAGGTAGAGGAGGGTTGGTGTGTCAGGATGGGAGCAGCATCGTAAAAACCACATAGCCAAATCTATTAGCAGGAACCCTGAACAATTGCTATTTTCACTTGCTTGGATGGCAAAATAGTCGTCTAGCTGACCCCATTTAATTGGGATAAGCCTTAGTTGAATCAAGTTGAGTGAAATCCAAGTGAAGCAATCCCTTTCTACCCACCACCACCACCCTCCCACCCCACGCACACACACGCACACACACAAAAAAAAAAAAGATTCCAAGGCAAAAGAACTAACATGCACATGATACCAAATAATATATATTAGAAATACAGCAGGTATCAATCCAAGAAAAGAAAAGGAGGGCAAGGGAGCAGTTGGACCTTAGAAGAGGAATTAGAACAGCAATTTAACGGATTTGCAAAAACAACAGGCAACTTAATAGCATTGTCTTCCAGACTTGGCACAAAAGCACCAAAGTTAGCACTTAATCCTTCTATAGTTTCACCTTCAGAACCATCAACCCAGCTCTTCACTAAAACCTGGAAACAAACAAATGAAAACATAATTAAGCTTAGATAATCAGTGCATTGAAGAGTATATCTTTTCCATCAGAATAACATCTAAATCAAAAAATAATATGCATTAGAAACATAGACTTTTCACATCCACGGGGTGAAACACTATCATATATATTAAAAATGAGTTATGGTCTGATATGAGTCGTGGACCCCTATTGGATGCTTTCACATGTGTTTGATGTGTTGGCAGTATTGTAATTAGAATGTACTCACGATAGGGGGAGTGTCCCTATTGTAAGAGTAGTTTAGTTTTATTTGGTTCAGTTGTTATTTAGTTTCCTTTATCTATTCTGTTGTAGTTTCCTTGTTAAATTGTAATTCTGATTTTGTGATTGATACAAATATGGCATAGAAGACCAGCGATAGATATTCTCAGAATCTATCGCTGGTTCTTCTTGCTAATGCTGGTTTCGAAGTTCAGGAACAGTTACATTCAGATCTGCTCTTTTTAACCAGTACTAGCAAACCTTCCCAAGGTTTGATATCTCGTTTCGTTTCGGTTGACTGTTTCGGTGGTCAAACGGCCATATTTTGACCTAAAACTTGGTGGATAGATAGTTTTAAGGTTAATAAACATGCTTAGAACATAAATTTGCAAAAATATTAGAACATGACATTGTTTTAGAGTTACACCCTTGTTTGGCAGCAACCGTCAAACTGTTCTGGAGATTTTACTTGCTTCATTGCTAGAACAAGATATAATATGATCCTAAAAAAAAAAAAAAAGATATGCATCTAAGCCATGATCAAAACTTATATGAATATTAATTAACTAATATTTGGAGTACTAGAGTAATATACTATGCAACTTCCTAATTCACAAGTCCCAACTAAAGGCATCCACTTAGCATATTAGTTACACAACAGTACAACAGTAATCATAATGACTATCTAGTATCTACTGGAGAGAACTATGACGGCCTGGCTGGATTCCACTCCCAGTACAATGGAGTTGACGTGCATTTTCCTCTGACTGCACCACAAATGCATGCCACTTCATAGTTTAAGAGAAGAATCGAACGTAGTCCTCCACAGCTGCCAAAAAGAATGAGTCATCTATATACTGAAGGTAAGCTATCCGAGGGTATGCATCACCACCATAGTATGAAGAAGAAAAACCCGCCATTGAACTACTATCAATTGATGGTTCCGGCAACATGTACAGGTTGGCTGGGTATGAGAATAAACTGTCCACAAAGCCACCGCTATGTGACTGGGTCTAGGAGCCATAGTCAGTACTAGGAATGGATGAACCAGATGTATGCCCCATCCTAGTGAATTGACCATAAGGTCCATGATACTCTGACCAGGTGCTCTCTCCAGTAAATTATGGGGCACGCCATTGCCCACTCCCTCTACTCTCACTGTGAGGGTGACTATCCCCTCCATTCAAACTCATTCCGCCAATAGATGTAGATAAACTATCAACGTCTATACAATCTTGCTGCCCATCTCCACTGAATCGATGATGAGGCCCTCTAGTTAGGAGTGTCAACGGTCCGGGTTGGTGCGGTTTCGGCCCGGTTCCACCGGTTTCGGTGTGACTTTGGAACTGACCGAAACCGACCCATTAAGGATTTATCGGTTTCGGTCCGGTGTCGGCTTCGGTGCGGTTTGGGTTCGGGTTGGTACCGGTTTGGATTTATCAGGTTCATTTCGGTTTGGATCGGTTTTTTAAATTGGTATGGAGCCATTAGGAAACAACCAAATGCTGAACTGCTGAACTTCGGTTTCTTAAATCGATTTGTAACCGGATTGGTTTTGGTTTTGGTTTTTGGTCTAGTTTGGATTCGACTTTCCATACAAATGTATACAAAACTATGCAAATTTTGATTTTTTTAATGAATTTTGGAGTGTTTCGGTTTCTTACCGGTTTGGTTTCGGTTTCGGTTTCGATTTCGGTCTGGGTTTTGAGCCGGTTTCGGTTTGGTTTCGGGTTCATCCGGTTTTCGGTGATGTTCGGTTTGGTTTTGGGGTTGCAATACTCAAAACCGAACCGAACCAATAAGGCTTCGGTTCGGTTCGATCCGTGTTGTTATTGGTTCGGTCCGGCCAGTTTTACCGGTTCGGTTTAGGAATTGACACCCCTACCTCTAGTGTAACCTGTACTCCCTCCACCTAATTGACGGGCATACTCAAACTAATTCTCCCCAGTGAATCGCACCGGCTCCCGCTCCGGCTCCGGCTCCGGCTCCGACTAAGGCTTTAGCTCAGCATGTTCATACTGCTCTCAAACTCCCTCAAATCTATCACCATCCCCACCACCATCACCATCATCATCGCCATCACCATCAATCCATCACCTCCACCTCCACCTCCACCTCCACCTCCATCACCATCACCATCACCATCACCATCACCATCCTCATCACTACGTAGTGTACTATTTTTAAATTATTTGTCAATTATTGATCTATTTTTCATATTTTTCAAAAATTAAAATAAATAATTACCAGCTGGAAAAAAATTTCACTCCGATAAAGTAGTAGAACAGCCATTGGTGAGCAACATATATATAGTTGACATCCATCAAAGCAATATTTATCATAAAAAGTAACAATTTATGTTAATGGAAAATGCATTTTAAAACCAGAAAAATTAAAAATATATATATTTATATATACCAAAATAAAATTTGACTCCGTGAGGTCATAGATCAGCCTCTAATGTCTAACATATAAAAAATCTAGAAGAATCCAACATGTATTTATGTACTATTTCAAAAAAAATGATTTTGGGGAAAGAACTTTACCTAAGCTTGGAATGTGTAGATCTTGTTGTAGGAGTGATTTGGAAGTCAATATGTGTAATGATGTGGCTAATTAGAGGCCAATAGGAGTGATTTGTGTTTAAAATGCAAGATGGAACCGAGATATCACCTAGACAAGCGAGACAGAGTCAAAATTTCGACTCCACCCCAACAAAATGAGGTATTTATAGGCCTAAGGTGGTGTCATTCAGTATCTCGCCGAAACGATACCGAAATTTCGGCCGAGATACCGAAATCTCGACCGAGACAGTGAATTAATCACATTTTGTAGCCTGTTTCGTCTCGGAAAAAAAAATTACCGAGATCAATTTCAAACCATGAACCTTCCTACCTCGATTTTGATAGGCCTTACATAGCTCCTCTTCACAGATGTGCAGCCACCATTGCTGCTTCTTTCTATGACGAAAACTTAGTTTTATGTCAATGAAAAACTAGGTCATCCTTCGTTGTGATGCATATTGCATCCAACTGGCTGCACATGAAGATCTTGTTCATCTACGAGAGATGATTTTAATCAAAGAATAAGACTGTCGCCCAGTCTCTGTTTTAGTTGTTGCAGCAGCAAGTTTCTTGATATACTACATTGAGCCAGCTATCTAACTCTTTGTTTTGGGGATCTACTTATCCCTGAAGCACTCTCAACCAGCTTTTTAGGCCTGATCAGAGCCCTGGTGGAAGGGACACGCTTGGTCCAATGGTAAGGTACAATGTTGCGAGCTGGTGGTCAAGCGGTCGAAACAGCCTCTTGACATTCTCAGGGTAAGGCTGCATAGTTCTCGACCCCCCTGGACCTCGCACATGCGGGAGCCTCGTGCACCGGCTACACCCTTTATCATAGCCCTGGTGGACAAAGTCATCTTCTCTAGGAGTACATATGGAATTATCTCTCTCAGTATCGATTGGATATTCTGGTGGACCCAACCATCTGATTCATCTCCAGTTTTGAGGGTTTTTTGGTCTACTCCTAAGGTACACTCGATCCATATTGAGAGTCAATCAGACTTCTGGATTTTTTGGTACTCAAAATAACTCGATTTCTGGGTTTTGCAGTTACTGGTTTGAGTATTTTTGCTGCTGCTTTATTCCCACTAATCATATCAACTTTATCTGTGGGGTTTCTCTCTTTAGGTTCTTCTAACTGTTCCTATACACGGAGATATTTCAGAGGAGTCTCTCTCTAGAATTTTGTCAGTTTTCTATTTACTATTATTGTTGTGATTGATGCTGATCCCAAATTGGATAATGTTAACGTCCATATCACCATTATTAAATTAAATGGCATTGGGAATTATCAATTATGGGCTCAGATGGTCAAGGTATAAATCAACACAGAAGTGAAGTTGAAATACCTAACATCTGTCCCTCATGGATCAATCTATTGCATACAAAGTAATGTTTCACCCCACTGCTATAGCAGTATGGGATGACTTGAAAGGAAGATTCTCCCAAGAAAAGTATTTAACCCGTATCTATGATTTATATGATAAACTATTTCGATTTAAGAAAAGTGGACAGGTCCTTACATGAATAAGTCAACGGCTTATCGATTATAAGAGAGGAGCTCAATATTCATCTGCCACTTACTACCAATAATCTGGAACAGTTACAACTTCAGTGAGAAGAGTTTTATGTTGCAAAGTTAAAGTTAGGGTTAAATCCAGACTATTAGTCTGTCAAGAGTCAGTCGCTTGTTGGGTAAAAGGTGCCTTCCTTCAGATGCATCTGGTATTGCAGAAGTAAAATCTTTTCTATATCAACACTTTCAGATGAAAGATTTGGGTTCCCTCAACTAATTCCTTGGTATTAAAGTACTACAAAGCAAAAAAAGGGATTAGTCTATCACAATGAAAGTATGTGTTGGATTTTTTATCTGGAAGTAGTATGATTGCATGTAAACCAGTTACCACTACTATGCACCCACATCAAAAATTTGGTACAGAAGACGATAAAGTGTTTGATGACGCGCACCAATATAGGAGACTAGTTGGGAAGTGTTAACAACATGCATGGGGAGAATACTTGAATTATCTAACTAAGCACAGAAGCCCTTAATTCATAATAAATAAGGAACATAAAAAATTACAAGTATACCCCCCATCCAGCCCCCCCACACTAAATAGGGTCGGTGGAGAGGGGAAAGTACCATTGTGCCCCTGCGGTACTTAAACACCCATTCTAATACTCCCCCTCAAGTTGGTGCATAGATATCACACTGCCCAACTTGACTAAACAAGGATGAAACACCTTCTTGACTAATCCTTCAATGAACACATCAACTAACTGATCACCAGACTTCACAAAGGGAATACAAATCAAACCAGCATCCAACTTCTCTTTGATGAAGTGTCTGTCAATCTCCACATGTTTGGTACGGTCATGATGTACTGAATTATGAGCAATACTGAAGCAGCCTTGATATCACAGTAGAGCATCATACGAAAACGAACAGATACACCAATATCATCCAACAGCGTGCATAACCACAACTCACAAATCCTTTGTGCCATAGCACAAAACTCTTTTTCAGCACTGGACTTGGCCACCACATTTTTTGCTTCGTGCTGCGCCAAGTGACAAGATTCCCACCCACAAAGGTATAATAATCTGAGATGGACTTTCTGTCAGGAGAACCAGCCTAATAAGCATCTGTATAGGCTTCAACTCTAAAACGATCATGAGGAGATAAAAGGATCCCTTTTCCCTAGAACTGACTTCAAGTAGATACGTGTAACTACCCCCATGTGGGAGGAATAAGGATCATGCATAAACTGACTTACCAAACTAGCAATCACAACAATATCAAACTGTGTGAGAGAGATAGATCAGCTTTCCAACCAACCGTTGATAATGGCCATGTCCACCGGTTCACCCTCCTTTTCCTTAAGCCAAGTATTAGCTTCCACATGAGTATTCGAAGGATGACAACCCAACGATCCAGCATCAAATAACAAATCAAGGATGTACTTCCTCTAAGAAAGAAAGACGCCTTTGGAAACCGAGCAACTTCAATCCCAAGAAAGTACCTTAGTTTTCCAAGATCTTTTATTTCAAACTCTCAAGCAAGAAAGCTCTTGAGACGACCAATCTCGGCACTGTTATTTCCTGTTACCACAACGTCATCCACATAGACAATGAGCATAGCAACTCTATCACCAAACCTTTTTATGAACAATATGTGGTCAGCATTGCTCTGCTTGTACCCCATAGAGATCATTGTCACGTGAAAGCTTCCAAACCATGCCCAAGGTAACTGTTTCAGCCCATAGAGAGCGCATTTCAATTTGCAGACCTTGCCCTGGGTTGTCTTACTGGAGAATCCTAGTGGAATATAGATGTACACTTCTTCATTGAGCTCTCTATGAAGGAAAGCATTCTTTACATCAAGTTGTTGAAGATCCCATCCCAGATTTATAGCAGATGAGTAAAACTCAGACATAAGTCAGATTAGCAACGAGTGCAAATGTATCATGGTAGTCGATTCAATATATCTAAGTGAACCCTTTAACCACGAACCTAGCTTTGTACCTGTCCACTGAGCCATCCAATTTTTTCTTTACCACGAACACCCATTTACACCCAACTAGTCTCTTTCCAAGAGAAAGAGTCACAAGTTCCCATATATCATTCTTTTTTAGGGCTTCCATTTCTTCCACCATTGTTGCCTTCCATTTTCCATCTGCGGCTACTTCCTACTAATTCTGGGGAACATGAATAGAAGAGAGGGAATAAATGCACGATAGGAGGGAGAAAGGTAATCATAAGGGACAACATGGGACATGGGGTGTTGAACTGTTGATACAAGTCCTAATACTTTTCCTAAGAGCTATAGGTTGGTCAGAAGAAGGAATTGCACCTGATGACGTGTTAGGCTTTGGATCCAAAGTTGGCAAAGGGATGTGCAAAGGTGTTGTAGTGGTGATGGTCAGAAGTTGGTTGTTCCTGGTGCGACCCCTACAATACACCTGGAGAGTGGAATTGTCGATCTGCCTCTAAAATTCCCCAATAGTACTGTTGAGTTTAGCGCTAGGCGCTAAACTTTAAAACCGACAGGGGCCGATAGGGGTATTTTGGGTCCCATCGGCTTCCATGTTTCTGTGATGTGGCTTTTCTTGTAATTGGGCAATGGGAATACTATTGTCTTTTACTTTTAGCATTATTTTAATATAAGTAAATGACTAAAACCTGTGATCAAGCTATTTTGGAAAGATCGCAGGTCTCTTCTCATCTTTTGGGAGTCTCCTTCAGTTGTACCTCTCTCTTCTCTCTTCTTCTTTTCTCTCTTTCTTTTTCTTTTGGTTTGATTACAAGGTATCTGGGATTGTAACATGGTATCAGAGCCTCTATAATCAAATCAAGCTTTTCGAAATCCTTCCTGTTGATCTCAGTTTTGCGCTGAAATCTTCTGGTGTGCAACCACCTATTGCTGCATCTACTATGGATTAAATCACATGGAGTTATTTATTTGGTGTATGGATCGTGCTCTATTGGTACTATGCTAAAGATTTGAAGAACTTGAACCGCAGCCATCTTCTTCTTTCCTTTCTCTTAGGTGAAAGCCAGATATCCAGTTGTTGTGGTTTAGGTTGGTTTGCTATTTTTCTTGGTATTTTTGGGTGAAGTATTTTAGGGTGAAGTATTTTTGGGTGAAATCCATATATCGGCAACTCTATTTGTGGGTGAAGTATTTTTTGGTGAAAGCCAGATATCGGCGACTCTATTTGTCTACTTTATTTTTGGTTCTCCTGGCTGAGACCAAGTCTACTACCTCTATGACTACTGCATCAACCTCGGACAATGTCAATGTCCAAATTACTTCTATTAAGTTCGAATTACCTACTTTGGGCTCAATTTGTGAAGGTTTACCTTATGACCAAGAATAAACTTAAATATACTACTTCTGATTCTCCTTCATCATCTGACACGGGTTATGATGAATGGATGAAGGAGAATGCTTTGATTTTAATCTGGTTGCGGAATAGTATGGAACCAGATGTCGCTGCCAATGTCATATTTCACTCTACTGCAAAGGGAGTATGGGACGATTTGAAGGAAACTTACTCTTAAGAAACGAACATGACCCATATCTATGATATTTATGAGAAGTTCCAGTTTCGCCAGTCTGACAGATCTCTTTCAGAATATTATAATACTTTCAGGTGAATGGTTGAAGAACCTAATGTTTTCCAATCCTTGACCACAGACATTGACAAATTGAAAGCTCAACGGAATGAGTTTTTTGTTCCAAATTTGTTTGAATAATGATTTGAAGGCAGTGAAGGGCCATTTACTTGTAGGCGATACTGTTCCTACTCTGAATGACACTTATTCGCGACTGCAGCATATCACTTCATCAACTAAATCTGATCAGTCTTCCAAAGACAATTCTACCTTCCTTGCCAACCATGGACGTGGTCGCGGTCTTGAGGGGGTGGTGGATTGGCTGGTCGAGGTTCTAGTGGACAGCCTTCTGATCGTGCAGCCCGCTAGTGCACTTATTGCGGGAAGCCCAACCATACTATAGAGACTTGCTGGGCAAAGCATGGCAAGCCAGAGTGGGCAACCCAGTTAGCCAATAATGCAGTGTCAGATGATGGTACTGACACAATGTCTTCTATTGATGCTAAACCGAGACCTTCTTCAAGAGATTCATCTACCAGTCTGCGCAATGACATCAATCAGTTGCTCCGACGCTTGCACACTCTCGAGGCGTCCTCTAATACATCCGATGGTGGGTCTACATCCGCTGCCACCTTAGCTCATGCAGGTACCTCAGCCCTTCTTACCAATACCTCTACCCCCTGGATCATTGATTCAGATGCTTCTGCCCATATGACTGGTAAGTCATCACTTTTTAAAACATTTTCTTCTAGTACTAGTTCTACATCTGTTATTATTGCCAACGGTGCTTCTACACCAGTTCTCGGTCATGGTACTATATCACCCACATCCTCACTGAATTTATCTTCTGTGTTACATGTTCCACAATTCCCATTAAGTCTTCTTTTTGCGAGCCAGTTAACCATCTCATTAAATTGCTCAATAACCTTCTTTCCCTCTTACTGTGTTTTTCAAGATCTTCACACGAGAAAGACGATTGGTGGAGGGCGTGAAAAAGATGGTTTATATTATCTCAACTGTGGTTCTCATACTTCTTCTGCTACTGCTACTGCTACTGCTGTTGGGGATGTGACTCATTTCCAATGGCACTGTCGTTTAGGACATTTATCTTTAGCTAGGTTGAAACTTTTATTTCCTAGTTTTAAGTCTGTGATTAGGTTAGAATGTGAGGCCTGTGAGTTGGGAAAACATCACCGTGTGTCCTTCCCATCTCACTCTGTGTCTCGTAGTCCGTCTTTATTTTCCTTAGTCCATTCTAATGTATGTGGTCCTTGTAGAGTTAGTAATAGATTTGGTTTTCGTTATTTTGTGACTTTTGTGGATGATCATTCTCATCTTACATGGCTTTACATGTTAAAGGACAGATCTGAATTTTTATCAGTGTTTCAGCAATTCTATAATGAAATAAAAATTCAGTTCGGCATTTTGATTAAGATTTTTCGTTCTGATAATGCTTTAGAATATGCTCAAACTGATATTTCTGATTTTTGTGCCAACTATGGAATGATACACCAAACCAATTGCGCCCATACCCCACAGCAAAATGGGGTAGCAGAGCATAAGAACCGACATCTATTCGAGGTTGCCCATGCTATTATGATTCATATGCATGCTCCTAAGCATTTTTTGTGTGATGGGGTTTTAACTGCATGTCACTTGATTAATCGCATGCCATCTTCAATGCTTTCAGATATCTCCCATTTTTCTATTATGTTCCCTACTTTGCCAAGTTTTCCTGTTCCTCCCCGAGTCTTTGGCTATGTGTGTTTTGTCCATAATTTGCATGTGCAAGTAGATAAACTATCTCTTAGGTCTACTAAGTGCATTTTTTTGGGTTATTCACGTACTCAGAAAGGGTATAACTGCTATGACCTCATTACTCAGAGGAACTTTGTTAGTGCTAATGTGACCTCCTTTGAAAGCACATCATTCTTTTCTCCTCAGGTGTCCCAGTCTGGTATGGAGTGGACTTCTCCATCTCCTCCACCCATTCCATCTCTCATACCCTTCCCTGATGTGCCCAGTGCCAGTGACNTTCATCTCCAGTTTTGAGGGTTTTTTGGTCTACTCCTAAGGTACACTCGATCCATATTGAGAGTCAATCAGACTTCTGGATTTTTTGGTACTCAAAATAACTCGATTTCTGGGTTTTGCAGTTACTGGTTTGAGTATTTTTGCTGCTGCTTTATTCCCACTAATCATATCAACTTTATCTGTGGGGTCTCTCTCTTTAGGTTTTTCTAACTGTTCCTATACACGGAGATGTTTCAGAGGAGTCTCTCCCTAGAATTTTGTCAGTTTTCTATTTACTATTATTGTTGTGATTGATGCTGATCCCAAATTGGATAATGTTAACGTCCATATCACCATTATTAAATTAAATGGCATTGGGAATTATCAATTATGGGCTCAGATGGTCAAGGTATAAATCAACACAGAAGTGAAGTTGAAATACCTAACATCTGTCCCTCATGGATCAATCTATTGCATACAAAGTAATGTTTCACCCCACTGCTATAGCAGTATGGGATGACTTGAAAGGAAGATTCTCCCAAGAAAAGTATTTAACCCGTATCTATGCTTTATATGATAAACTATTTCGATTTAAGAAAAGAGGACAGGTCCTTACATGAATAAGTCAACGGCTTATCGATTATAAGAGAGAAGCTCAATATTCATCTGCCACTTACTACCAATAATCTGGAACAGTTACAACTTCAGTGAGAAGAGTTTTATGTTGCAAAGTTAAAGTTAGGGTTAAATCCAGACTATTAGTCTGTCAAGAGTCAGTCGCTTGTTGGGTAAAAGGTGCCTTCCTTCAGATGCATCTGGTATTGCAGAAGTAAAATCTTTTCTATATCAACACTTTCAGATGAAAGATTTGGGTTCCCTCAACTAATTATTTGGTATTAAAGTACTACAAAGCAAAAAAAGGGATTAGTCCATCACAATGAAAGTATGTGTTGGATTTTTTATCTGGAAGTAGTATGATTGCATGTAAACCAGTTACCACTCCTATGCATCCACATCAAAAATTTGGTACAGAAGACGATGAAGTGTTTGATGACGCACACCAATATAGAAGACTAGTTGGGAAGTGTTAACAACATGAATGGGGAGAATACTTGAATTATCTAACTAAGCACAGAAGCCCTTAATTCATAATAAATAAGGAACATAAAAAATTACAAGTATACCCCCCATCCAGCCCCCCCACACTAAATAGGGTCGGTGGAGAGGGGAAAGTACTATTGTGCCCCTGCGGTAGTTAAACACCTATTCTAATACTCCCCCTCAAGTTGGTGCATAGATATCACACTGCCCAACTTGACTAAACAAGGATGAAACATCTTCTTGACTAATCCTTCAATGAACACATCAACTAACTGATCACCAAACTTCACAAAGGGAATACAAATCAAACCAGCATCCAACTTCTCTTTGATGAAGTGTCTGTCAATCTCCACATGTTTGGTACGGTCATAATGTACTGAATTATGAGCAATACTGAAGCAGCCTTGATATCACAGTAGAGCATCATACGAAAACGAACAGGTACACCAATATCATCCAACAGCGTGCATAACCACAACTCACAAATCCTTTGTGCCATAGCACAAAACTCTTTTTCAACACTGGACTTGGCCACCACGTTTTTTGCTTCATGCTACGCCAAGTGACAAGATTCCCACCCACAAAGGTATAATAACCTGAGATGGACTGTCTGTCAGGAGAACCAGCCTAATAAGCATCTGTATAGGCTTCAACTCTAAAACGATCATGAGGAGATAAAAGGATCCCTTTTCCCTAGAGCTGACTTCAAGTAGATACGTGTAACTACCCCCATGTGGGAGGAATAGGGATCATGCATAAACTGACTTACCAAACTAGCAATCACAACAATATCAAACTGTGTGAGAGATAGATCAGCTTTCCAACCAACCGTTGATAATGGCCATGTCCACCGGTTCACCCTCCTTTTCCTTAAGCCAAGTATTAGCTTCCACATGAGTATTCGAAGGATGACAACCCAATGATCCAGTATCAAATAACAAATCAAGGATGTACTTCCTCTAAGAAAGAAAGACGCCTTTGGAAGACCGAGTAACTTCAATCCCAAGAAAGTACCTTAGTTTTCCAAGATCTTTTATTTCAAACTCTCAAGCAAGAAAGCTCTTGAGACGACCAATCTCAGCACTGTTATTTCCTGTTACCACAATGTCATCCACATAGACAATGAGCATAGTAACTCTATCACCAAACCTTTTTATGAGCAATATGTGGTCAGCATTGCTCTGCTTGTACCCCATAGAGATCATGGTCACGTGAAAGCTTCCAAACCATGCCCAAGGTAACTGTTGCAGCCCATAGAGAGCGCATTTCAATTTGCAGACCTTGCCCTGGGTTGTCTTACTGGAGAATCCTAGTGGAATATAGATGTACACTTCTTCATTGAGCTCTCTATGAACGAAAGCATTCTTTACATCAAGTTGTTGAAGATCCCATCCCAGATTTACAGCAGATGAGTAAAACTCACACATAAGTCAGATTAGCAACGAGTGCAAATGTATCCTGGTAGTCAATTCAATATATCTAAGTGAACCCTTTAACCACCAACCTAGCTTTGTACCTGTCCACTGAGTCATCCAATTTTTTCTTTACCACGAACACCCATTTACACCCAACTAGTCTCTTTCCAAGAGAAAGAGTCGCAAGTTCCCATATATCATTCTTTTTTAGGGCTTCCATTTTTTCCACCATTGTTGCCTTCCATTTTCCATCTGCGGCTGCTTCCTACTAATTCTGGGGAACATGAATAGAAGAGAGGGAATACTGTGGTTCGGTCACGATTTACTATTCTGCTGTGGTTCGGCCACAATTTCCATTTCTAGTATCCACGATTTACTTTTTTGAGTGCGCACGATGGGCCTTCTCCGACAACCCTTTGGGCGTATCGTAGGATGGAGAACATATCTCGGACTCGGGACATACACGCACTGTGGTTGTGAGTAGCACATTACCTATGACCTAGAATGACTTGTTTAGGTGGACTAAGACTAAAATGAATTGCATGCATATAGTATTCATTTGATATGCATTTGCTTGTGTACGTCTTTCTTTTTATTTACTGAGCTAGTGAGCTCACCCCTCGTGTACACACCTTTTTAGATGATTTTACAGGCTATTCAGTAGAGGACCCAAAATCACCAGGATCATCTGATACAGTAACCATAGCATAGTAAGCCACACATGATCATTGGAGTATAATAATACAAATACAGCGGAAGTCTTGTCATAACTGTTAACCTGTAATTCTCATATACTCTTGACATTCAAATTGTTATACATAATATATTTACATGTGGGCCCGTAGGCATAATATTTACGCAAGAAATAGTAATTTAAATATCGAAAGCACAAAAAAGAAAATATACCAAAAAGAATAAAAAAGCACATCCAGCAGAATCTGTCACTGTTGCCTAGCAACACAACTCTTTGACGGGTAGCCTTCACCGTGTTCGAATTCTTTGGGAACCCACTAATCCCCCACTAGGGTTTCATCAGTGAGACCAGCACGGAGGGAGAAAGGTAATCATAAGAGACAACATGGGACATGGGGTGTTAAACTATTGATACAAGTCCTAATACTTTTCCTAAGAGCTATAGGTTGGTCAGAAGAAGGAATTGCACCTGATGACGTGTTAGGTTTTGGATCCAAAGCTAGCAAAGGGATGTGCAAAGGTGTTGTAGTGGTGATGGTCAGAAGTTGGTTGTTCCTGGTGCGACCCCTACAACACACCTGGAGAGTGGAATTGTCGATCTGCCTCTAAAATTCTCTAATAGTACTGTTGAGTTTAGCGCTAGGCGCTAAACTTTAAAACCGATAGGGGCCGATAAGGGTTTTTTGGGTCCCATCGGCTTCCATGTTTCTGTGATGTGGCATTTCTTGTAATTGGGCAATGGGAGTACTATTGTCTTTTACTTTTAGCATTATTTTAATATAAGTAAAGGACTAAAACCTACGATCAAGCTATTCTGGAAAGATCGCAGGTCTCTTCTCATCTTTTGGGAGTCTCCTTCAGTTGTACCTCTCTCTTCTCTCTTCTTCTTTTCTCTCTTTCTTTTTCTTTTGGTTTGATTACAAGGTATCTGGGATTGTAACATGGTATCAAAGCCTCTATAATCAAATCAAGCTTTTCAAAATCCTTCCTGTTGATCTCAGTTTTGCGCTGAAATCTTCTGGTGTGCAGCCACCTATTGCTGCATCTACTATGGATTAAATCACATGGAGTTATTTATTTGGTGTATGGATCGTGCTCTATTGGTACTATGCTAAAGATTTGAAGAACTTGAACCGCAGCCATCTTCTTCTTTCCTTTCTCTTAGGTGAAATCCAGATATCCAGTTGTTGTGGTTCAGGTTGGTTTGCTATTTTTCTTGGTATTTTTGGGTGAAGTATTTTAGGGTGAAGTATTTTTGGGTGAAATCCATATATCGGCGACTCTATTTGTGGGTGAAGTATTTTTGGGTGAAAGCCAGATATCGGCGACTCTATTTGTCTACTTTATTTTTGGTTCTCCTGGCTGAGACCAAGTCTACTACCTCTATGACTACTGCATCAACCTCGGACAACGTCAATGTCCAAATTACTTCTATTAAACTCGAATTACCTACTTTGGGTTCAATCTGTGAAGGTTTACCTTATGACCAAGAATAAACTTAAGTATACTACTTCTGATTCTCCTTCATCATCTGACACGGGTTATGATGAATGGATGAAGGAGAATGCTTTGATTTTAATCTGGTTGCGGAATAGTATGGAACCAGATGTCGCTGCCAATGTCATGTTTCACTCTACTGCAAAGGGAGTATGGGACGATTTGAAGGAAACTTACTCTTAAGAAACGAACATGACCCATATCTATGATATTTATGAGAAGTTCCAGTTTCGCCAGTCTGACAGATCTCTTTCAGAATATTATAATACTTTCAGGTGAATGGTTGAAGAACCTAATGTTTTCCAATCCTTGACCACAGACATTGACAAATTGAAAGCTCAACGGAATGAGTTTTTTGTTCCAAATTTGTTTGAATAATGATTTGAAGGCAGTGAAGGGCCATTTACTTGTAGGCGATACTGTTCCTACTCTGAATGACACTTATTCGCGACTGCAGCATATCACTTCATCAACTAAATCTGATCAGTCTTCCAAAGACAATTCTACCTTCCTTGCCAACCATGGACGTGGTCGCGGTCTTGAGGGGGTGGTGGATTGGCTGGTCGAGGTTCTAGTGGACAGCCTTCTGATCGTGCAGCCCGCTAGTGCACTTATTGCGGGAAGCCCAACCATACTATAGAGACTTGCTGGGCAAAGCATGGCAAGCCAGAGTGGGCAACCCAGTTAGCCAATAATGCAGTGTCAGATGATGGTACTGACACAATGTCTTCTATTGATGCTAAACCGAGACCTTCTTCAAGAGATTCATCTACCAGTCTGCGCAATGACATCAATCAGTTGCTCCGGCGCTTGCACACTCTCGAGGCGTCCTCTAATACATCCGATGGTGGGTCTACATCCGCTGCCACCTTAGCTCATGCAGGTACCTCAGCCCTTCTTACCAATACCTCTACCCCCTGGATCATTGATTCAGATGCTTCTGCCCATATGACTGGTAAGTCATCACTTTTTAAAACATTTTCTTCTAGTACTAGTTCTACATCTGTTATTATTGCCAACGGTGCTTCTACACCAGTTCTCGGTCATGGTACTATATCACCCACATCCTCACTGAATTTATCTTCTGTGTTACATGTTCCACAATTCCCATTAAGTCTTCTTTTTGCGAGCCAGTTAACCATCTCATTAAATTGCTCAATAACCTTCTTTCCCTCTTACTGTGTTTTTCAAGATCTTCACACGAGAAAGACGATTGGTGGAGGGCGTGAAAAAGATGGTTTATATTATCTCAACTGTGGTTCTCATACTTCTTCTGCTACTGCTACTGCTACTGCTGTTGGGGATGTGACTCATTTCCAATGGCACTGTCGTTTAGGACATTTATCTTTAGCTAGGTTGAAACTTTTATTTCCTAGTTTTAAGTCTGTGATTAGGTTAGAATGTGAGGCCTGTGAGTTGGGAAAACATCACCGTGTGTCCTTCCCATCTCACTCTGTGTCTCGTAGTCCGTCTTTATTTTCCTTAGTCCATTCTAATGTATGTGGTCCTTGTAGAGTTAGTAATAGATTTGGTTTTCGTTATTTTGTGACTTTTGTGGATGATCATTCTCATCTTACATGGTTTTACATGTTAAATGACAGATCTGAATTTTTATCAGTGTTTCAGCAATTCTATAATGAAATAAAAATTCAGTTCGGCATTTTGATTAAGATTTTTCGTTCTGATAATGCTTTAGAATATGCTCAAACTGATATTTCTGATTTTTGTGCCAACTATGGAATGATACACCAAACCAATTGCGCCCATACCCCACAGCAAAATGGGGTAGCAGAGCATAAGAACCGACATCTATTCGAGGTTGCCCATGCTATTATGATTCATATGCATGCTCCTAAGCATTTTTTGTGTGATGGGGTTTTAACTGCATGTCACTTGATTAATCGCATGCCATCTTCAATGCTTTCAGATATCTCCCATTTTTCTATTATGTTCCCTACTTTGCCAAGTTTTCCTGTTCCTCCCCGAGTCTTTGGCTATGTGTGTTTTGTCCATAATTTGCATGTGCAATAGATAAACTATCTCCTAGGTCTACTAAGTGCATTTTTTTTGGTTATTCACGTACTCAGAAAGGGTATAACTGCTATGACCTCATTACTCAGAGGAACTTTGTTAGTGCTAATGTGACCTCCTTTGAAAGCACATCATTCTTTTCTCCTCAGGTGTCCCAGTCTGGTATGGAGTGGACTTCTCCATCTCCTCCACCCATTCCATCTCTCATACCCTTCCCTGATGTGCCCAGTGCCAGTGACTCACCTCCTCTACAGGATTATTAGCACAAGAAGAAGGTTGGACAGCCGAGTGGAGAAACCAATACTCCAGCTGATTCACTTCCTCCACTGCCACCTTTCTCTGGTGAAGCTCCTCCTTCTCCGCCTGATGACTTACCAATTGCTCAAAGGAAAGGTACACGTTCTTGCACTCAAAAATCTATGATTGTGTATCCTATTAATAATTTTGTTTCCTTGTCTCATCTTCCCTCTCCCATCCATGGTCTTGCCTTGTCACTTTCTACTAACCCTATTCCCCGCACCCATAATGATGCCCTAACTATTCCTGGATGGAAAGCTGCCATGAATGTAGAAATGGATGCTCTCTTGAGTCGTGGTACCTGGGGTCTGGTAGATTTACCTCTTGGTATAGATTTGGTGAAGTGTCGCTAGGTGTACACTGTTAAGTATCACTCTGATGGCTCTGTTGAGCGGTTGAAAGCCCGTCTGGTTGCCAAGGGGTATACTCAAACATATGGAGTTGATTATTTTGAGACATTCTCCTCAGTTGCTAGACTGAACTCTGTTCGTCTACTTATTTCTCTTACTGTCAACTTTGATTGGCCCTTGTTTCAGTTGGACATCAGGAATGCCTTCTTGTATGGTGATCTACAAGAAGAGGTGTATATAGAGCAACCTCTTGGTTATGTTGCTCAGGGAGAGAATAAAGGTCATATGTGTCGCTTACACAAGGCTATCTATGGACTTAAACAATCCCCTCGGGCATGGTTTGACAAGTTCAGTGCTACCATAGTTACTTGTGGATTTTCTCAGTGTTATTCTGATCATTCTGTCTTTTTCGTCACAGAGGTGATAAACCGGTTGTCTTGGTAGTTTATATTGATGATATTATTCTTACTGGTAATGATGAGGCAGGAATTTCTGAAGTGAAAACTTATCTACAGCAACACTTTTGGACCAAGGACTTGGGCCAACTTCACTATTTTCTTGGGATTGAGGTGATCCGATGTAAGAAAGGGATCAGTCTTCTCAAAGGAAATACGTGTTGCACCTTTTATCTTATACTAGCATGCTTGCATCCAAACTTGTTGCTATCCCTATGGATCCTAACCAAAAGTTTGGTGCTAATAATGGCAAACCTCTTCAGGATGTGCATCAGTACAGAAGTTTGATTGGCAAACTGGTTTATCTTACTGTAACACGTCCTAACATCTCCTATGCTGTTGGAGCCCTCAGTCAGTTCATGCAGTATCCTCAAAAAGCACATTTGGATGTTGTTGTCTGTGTTCTTCGTTATCTAAAGGGTGCTCCTGGAAAAGGGCTGATCTATTGTCCTAATCGGCATATGGAACTAGTTGGCTATTCTGATGCTAATTGGGCCGGCTTTGCTTATGATCGGAGATCTACTACTGGTCATTGTACATTTGTTGGAGGTAATATGGTTACATGGCGTAGCAAGAAGCAGACAACCATTGTCCGATCTAGTGCAGAATCAGAATACAGAGCTATGGCTCATACCGCTGCTGAGTTAATGTAGCTACGGTCTTTACTCTTGGAGTTGGGATTTCCAATAACCAAGCCTATGCAGATATATTGTGACAACCAAGCTGCGGTGTACATTACTAGTAATCTAGTCTTCCATGAGAGGACCAAGCACATAGAGGTGGACTGCCACTTTGTTCGTGATGTTGTTCTGGGGAAGCTGATTGAGACTCCTTTTGTTCCTTCATCAGATCAATTGGCTGATATGTTCACTAAGTCACTGTTTGCTCCTAGTTTTCGTAATGGTTGTACCAAGCTAAGCATGGGTGATGTGTATGCTCTAGCTTGAGGGGGAGTGTTGAGTTTAGCGCTAGGCGCTAAACTCTAAACCAATAGGGCCGATAGCTAGCGCTAAACTCTAAAACCAATAGGGGCCGATAGGGGTATTTTGGGTCCCATCGGCTCCCATATTTCTGTGATGTGGCTTTTCTTGTAATTAGGCAATGGGGGTACTATTGTCTTTTACTTTTAGCATTATTTTAATATAAGTAAATGACTAAAACCTACGATCAAGCTATTCTGGAAAGATCGTAGGTCTCTTCGCATCTTTTGGGAGTCTCCTTGATTGTACCTCTCCTCTCTTCTTTTCTTCTTCTTCTTTTCTCTCTTTCTTTTTCTTTTGGTTTGATTACAAAGTATCTGGGATTACAAGAAGTACGATGAACAGGAGTCATCTCCCCCTAAGCTGGAACATCGATCTTTGTCCCCTCACTCTCTTCAAAGGAGGATGGCGGGTACACTAGTGGAGCAAGTAGATTTGGCAGATCTGGAGTCACATCTTCACTATCCCATGATCCACAAGGTACTTTTGGAACTGGCCCTCCATGTACTCGGTTCCATTATCACTTCAAAGAATTTTCATAGTATTGAACTTATTCTAAATCATCTTATGGAAGCGCTAAAAACAACTGAACACCTCACTATTGTGTTGCATCATCTACACCCACGTTGTGCGTGAGTAACAATCAATGAAAGACATAAACCATCATTTGCTAGAAATAATGTTCGACAAGACGGACTCCAAATATCAGAGTGAACCAAATGGAAAATTAAAGAACTTTTATATAATGGAAAATAACTAGAACGAGTTTTTCTAGCCAGAGTGCAACATTCACGAAAAAATCATCCCTATTACACTGCTCAACAAATTACAGAAATAAAAGAGATAATGTCCCAAGTGGAGGGTGTCCTAAACGACAATGCCATTCTTGCAGATCAGAAGAAACAGAGTGTAGCTGATGAGGAGTAGAAACCACAGCTGTAGGAAGACAACCATCATCAAGCAAGTAAAGACCACCTTGCACCTTACCACATCCAATCGTCTTCCCCGTTACCAGATCCTGAAAAAAGCAGTGGGAAGGAAAAAAGGTTATTCTACAGTTTAAGTCCCTACTAAGGCTACTAATAGATAAGCTAGTTAGTAGTAAAATTAGGGATATGTAAAACTGAATTTAATGTGAGAAGAACACTTGATAGAACCCTCTCCAGAGACGGAAGATAAGGTGCCATCTACGAACCTAACTTTCTCTTTGCCTGAGGTGGGTAAATACTAGTGAAAAAGTTGAAAGAACCAATCATATGATCAGTGGTATCAGAGTTAATGATCCAAGGACTGGAGACTACCGATGCACAGTGACCACCAAACAAGATAACAGAATGGACAAAGTTGGAACCTGAAGAGGCTGAATTGGCAAGAGCTGGTGAATTGGAAGTGTTGAGCATACGCCTGAAGGCCAGAAGTTCCTCCTGGGAGAGACCAATATCAGTTGTAGATGGTGTGTCAACAATTTCAGCTTAATGAGTCTTGTTCTTAGATTTACGACAAGCACGCTTGGCTTCAAAATCAGCTAGTTCCCCATGAAGTTTCCAACATGTTGCTTTGGTATGGTATGGCTTGTTGCAGTGTTCACATTTCACCACCTCCTTGGTAGTGTCACTAGTATAAGTTACTCCCTCAGAAGTAGTGTAACTAGTCTGTAGGGTTGATTTCTCAGTAGTGGTAGGATGAAGCAGTGTTACGATGACACTCCTCTGTGCGAACCAAGGCAAAGGCCTGTTCCACAGTAGGGAAGAGAGATCTACTAAGTACTTGGACATGAATCTTATCACACTCAACATTCAAACCACATGTTTTGTATAGGGAGCAATGTCTTCAGCACCAAAAGGATGATAGTCTGCAAAGTGATCAAGCTTATACCACAGAGTTCAAAGTTCAACATAATACTTGGACATAAAGAGGTCTTGTTGAGTAGTGGTACAAACTTTCTTGCGAATATCAAATACCTGAGCATTACTCCTTATTTTTTCGTTTCCTTTATAGCTGACCAAATCTGAGAAGTAGTTTCTAACAAGAAGAATCCTCAAGAAATAGATTGATTAATAGAGTTGATTAAAAAATACATTACCAGAGAGCCATTGGTGTCCATTTGCCCTGAGGGGTACCCTCTTCAAAGGGTTTCTTTTTTATTTTCCTTTGATATGTCTAATGAGACCTCTGCCAGGAATAGAGAAATAGGTAGTTATAGACCAGACGAGGTAATTAACTCCGTCTAATTTCACAAAGCAATCACCAAAAGGTATATATTCATTATAACCTTGCCCATCAGATCCTAAGGTTGCAGTAGTTACTTCAGACATGAATACTAGGGGAGAAATCGACAATGAGAGGAGAAATACCAAAACTTCAAAATCAACTGTTAGAAAGAGCCTAAACTTGGATCGAATTGCCTTGTAAGGGTAATAAAGCACTCCTTCAAAAATTGTCTGATTCTGATGAAGAACTGTTGAGATAGGAAAATCTTCAAGAAGATGAGGATCACACACACAACCTTGGCAGATAGGGCCACAGGGCTGGTCAAACCCCTCTGTAGAGGTGATGAAGGTCTCCTCCAAATCTCAATTGAATCTGAGGGAGGGGATTCAAAAATCAATGGGATTAGGGTTTTGGAAGAAAACCCTAATTTTTGGGAAATCTCAGATGAAGATAGATATCAATCTTGCAAATAATGATGAGTCCTTCCAGGTTGCTGTACTTGATCTTCAATAGGTGGAGATCTGTTCTCATAAGTAGGAAGACACAAACTCCAAGAAATGAAGAATCAAAAGTCGCAGAGAGGGGAAGAACCTTAATCAATTCTTACAACTTTTTGGGGTTTAAGACATTGAGGTGATGTGTAGGGCAGCAATTAGATTCATATGAATCACCTCATTAGTGCTGCCCTATGGGGAATTAAGAAGACAAAGGAGGAAGCGGATGGAGGCCTACGAAGAAGATGGAAGGTAAAAAAGGGAGGCTTGCGATTTTGCGAAGAAGAGGAGGGAAGAAGGCTGAAAACCCTAGGTCAGAGAATGAGGCTCTAATACCATGTTAACAGCATGAATGGGGAGAATGCTTGAATGATCCAACTGACCACACAAGCCCTTTATTTATAATAAGCAAAAAAAATAAAAAAGTATGGGTATACCCCCCCATCCAGCTGCCCCACACTAAATAGGGTCAATGGAGGGGGGAAAGTACCATTGTGCCCCAGTGGCACTTAAACACCTATTCTAACAGGAATTTTATTTATCTAATTGTCACTATACCTGGCATTTCCTTTGTTGTGGGTAGTATCAGCCAATTTATGCAATCGCCGAAAAAGTTCACTGGGAGGTGGCTTGTCGTATACTAACGTACCTAAAGGGGGTTCTAGGAAAGGGGCTCATTCATCGTTCACACCAGAATGTTCATTGGCGAAAATCTTGTCATGTGGTGCAACAAGAAGCAAACAATTGTGGCTAAATCCAATGTTGTGGCTGACTATAGAGCTATGGCACATACTATAGCTAAGTTGATGTGGTTGCAATCTCTTCTTCAAGAGTTGGATTTTCCAATTACCCAACTAATGAAGATGTGCAATAATCAAGCTGCAAAGCCTGCAATCTACATTGCCAACCAAGGTTAAAGGTTTCAAGTTTCAACCCTAGAAACCTAGTATAAACCAGGTACTTTTTCTGGGATTATGGGAAACTTTAGTTTCAAGGCCCATAAATTATTTTTTGGTGTAATTTTTGTGTTCCAGAGTACGCTGAATCATGTTATACACTAACCATGTTAATTTGTCATAAACACTACATCTACATATAACTTAATTTGTTATAAACACTACGTCTATGTATAACTTACATATAGGAAATGTAAATAAGCTATTAAAATAATCAAAACACACAAAAGAATTGAAAAGCAAGCAATCATATAAAAATGATAGAGATACAACTCTCACCACTCAATTCCAAGCAAAGTTTCCAAGTGGCTCTAAATTTCGGAAATTTTGATCGAATTTTTGCAAGTTTCGATAGTTTCGACCCACCCCAAGAATTCCAAGTTTTGGAAATTTTGACCTAAATTTTGGTCAAAACCCGAGATTTAGAACCATGCTCTAATCCACGAGTTGTGTAACACTATCAATGTCGTAGCCGCTCCTCTAAATGCAACACGTATGAGTCCCATAATATGTTTTGGGCCCAATTGTTTTGAAAGTCCATCACTACCCACCTATAACCCCCATCATCAACATCTTGAAGGTATCAAAACCTAAGGAATAGCTCACTAAGACTAAAAGCATGTGGACATGGCACACATGGTTGAGCCGAATACCCGGAAGCTATCAACAAAAGATGCCCACCACCTAAGCCACCCCTACTTCCAAATGAAGACGAAGATCCACCATCCCCACCACCATATCCAAATGAACAATGCTCTGAAAGGATGTTCCACAACATATACACCTAGCATGTGATGCTGATCCGACACTCTTGAAGCCACTATCACCATGATGTGTGGACTAGGGCTGACTATGATTTCCAGTGCACACCAATGCTCAGATCCTCTACTCTTCCGCAAACACATGGCTCCCATTTTGCCAAAAAAGCTCGAATATCCATGTCTATGCCCATGCCCATCCCCAACCTAGCTGCCTCCTCCTCAGGTCTAAACTGCTGGTGTGGACCTCCAATGTAGCAGCCTTTTTAAGTACCATGTTTACTACTATGTTGAACCAAAAAAAAGAAGTTTAGGGAAAAAGTGGGTTTACCTTGAAGCTCCAAAGAGACCTCTTTAGGTTGAGCTTGGTTCAAAATGCAAGATAGTATAAGAAAATTGCACAAAATTGAGTTAAAATTGAAGTTTTGTGGCCGAATTCCCCATTTCTTAGTTGAAACCCATGAAACTTGTATGTTTCTATCGAAATATGGGAAACAATGTGTTTTTCATTGAAGTAAGTCTATATAGCATGGGTTGGACCAGGTCTGGTCAAACCATGCCAAACATGGGAAATTTCCTCAAAACTAGTAAATTTTTTATTTCAACCCATAGTTTCATTTCAAGTCTTTGGACCCCTACAAAACTGGGAAATTTTGATTAAAAAAATTGATTGTTACTCTGTTTGTTTCATCTGCTGAACATTTAGCTGATCTATTTACTAGTTCTCTTTTGGCCCTGCTTACCAGAAGTGTTGTTCCAAACCAGACATGGGAGATTTATCGCTCCAACTTGAGCGGGAGTGTTTAGTTATGGTCCAATAGGCATCATGGACCCTTTCACATGTGTTGGATGTGTTGCCGTATTGGAATTGGAATGTACAGTAGTTTAGTTTTATTTGGTTAGGTTGTTATCTATTTTCCTTTTTCTATTCTATTTTCGTTTCCTTATTAAACTGAATTTCTGATTTTATAGTTGATATAAATATAGCATGGGAGATTAAACTGTATTCCTGATTTTATAGTTGATATAAATATAGCATGGGAGACCAGTGATAGATATACTCTCAGAATCTATCGCTGGTTCTGTGATATTCTCTCTTATTCTTCTTTTTCTTGCTACTGCTGGTTTCTAAGTTCAGGTACAGTTACATAATAATGGATATGTTAAATGAACCATTCACAAGAAAACTCTAATGCATCATTAAAAAATCTCAAGGATATAAAGTGGCTTACCAAGTTGGACTGCATACAAACAAGGAAGCTGCTATTAATGCAACCATGAATGTCCACATATGGAAGCTTTAACATGCAATGAAATTAGAATGGATAAGAACCACACAATCCAAAATCCAGGATAGTTGGCTAAACTCATTGGATAAAAGCCCATCAATGATACAGCCAATGATTGACAGTGACAGTAAAGTGATGCAGATTTATCACCAAATTGGGCTTGTTTTCTTAGGAATAAGTCTATGGTTGGGTTGTATGCATGTTGGGCCTTTGGTCCAAGGGTTTTTTAATGTAATAGGCCACTTTAATAGTTTAATGAGCCTAAACCATGGTTTACATGTTTTGGTCTAGTAGTGGTTTGGTTCATTAGTTGAACCAGTCATGGGGTCAATAAGTGTTTAGAATGTACTTTTACTTTTACTTTTACCTTTTTACTTTTCTAGAAAAGGGGAGGGGAATCAACTCACTTTTGTAAGTAATGGTGGGGTGAAGACTTTCCCATACCAACTTTAAGAGGTGATGACTTTTCCACCTTTGGTAGGTGGGGGATGAAGATTTTTCCACCTTTGGTAGTTGGGGGATGAAGACTTTTCCACCTTTGGTAGGTGGGGGATGAAGATTTTTCCACCTTTGGTAGGTGGGGGATGAAGACTTTTCCACCTTTGGTAGTTGGGGGATGACTTTTCCATTGTAACTTTAAGAGGTGAGGATTTTTCTACTTTTGGTAGTTGGTAGGTGAAGACTTTTCCAACTTTAGTAGTTGGAAGGTGAAGACTTTCCTACCCCAACTTTAATAAGTGAAGACTTTCTACTATTGTTAGTTGGAAGTTGGGTATGTAATGTTTTGTTGAGTTGGTCCTATAAATAGGGATCAATTGTAAGCATTCAAGGACAACTCAGAATTTGAAACAAAGTTTGCTTATGCAACTCTCTTCTTGTGTTTGATCAAGAATCTCTTGTGTTTGATCAAGAAATCCCTTGTGTTTGATCAAGGTAGGTTGGTGTTTGATCCAGTCGATCCACCTTGCGGTGTGAAGCCCGGGTGTTATATTATTGTTTATTGTTCCATCTTTTCATCTTTCAACAAGTTTTAGCAATATCCTATTCTCCATATCTAGAATTCCCTATTCTCTGAGAAAAGATCCTACCCTGGTACTGTTTTGAGCTTCCTCAATTTCAGTATTACATCAATTGGTATCAGAGCATGGCAGAGAATGAGTCACAGTGGCCGCCACCTCCACCTGATCCAATGGCAAAAGTCATTGAGATGCTTCAACAGCTCTCTACTGGACAGAAGATCATAAGTGCGAGGTTGCAATCACTTGAGAATCAAAGTACTACTCCAATATGAGGTAGCAATGTACCATTCGAAAGGGAGGACAGGTATCAACTACAATCTGCTGTGCATCGTCAACATAGGAGAAGTGCTGAAAGGGCACAACAAAGAACCCCTACAGCACCACCTACCTTTGAGGAGCATGTAAGATCTTATTTCAATGGTGATCTTGAAGCACCCCGTCGACGTGCTGATGAATCACAGAAGGTCAAGCTTGAATTAAAGGAGTTCAGCGACAAGCATGATTCCCAGGTATTTTTTGATTGGTTGGTTACTTTAGATAACTACTTTGACCGGTTTGAATTATCTGAGTCGCACAAGATGAACCTAGCGCATACTAAGCTAGTTGGGTCAGCCCGCGAGTGGTGGAGAACCAAAGAAAAGGATCTAAAAGATCATGGTAGATCTCCCATTACTTGGGAAGAAATGAAGTACGAGTTGGCGGGCATGTGCCTATCTAAACATGAACGAAGAATGTACTTCCCTCCACCCGAGTCCCCTTTAAAGTCTTCTTTAGATTTCCAAAAACCACCCACTGGTGACAAGAGCATGAAAGAATTAACAGACCACATGGCCATTCTTGTGCAACAATATGCAAAGGAGCAACATGAGAAGACACCTCCCATCACCGAACCAAAGTCAGAAGTTGAGGTTAGTGTGGAAGAAATTCCAACAATTTCTACTGTCAAAGAGGGGTTAGACAATGATGATCCCATCATTGAGACTTATGTGGAAGAAATCGACATTGAAGACATTGTTCTTGAAAAGTTGGAGCTTATCCCTCAAGTCTTTGCCAAGGAGATTACCAATGTTGAGGACTCTATGGATTCAACATTCACTACCTATATTGATTCAGAGGATGATCATGTAGAGTTCATTATGCCACCATGGTTCTTTGAAGAGAAAACTCCACACATTAAAGACTTTATCCCCAACGTTCCTACATCACTCGAGTTTTGTTTGGGAATGGTTAAAGCTGCTACTCACATGTGGTTTCCCCCTCATCACTACAAAATTCGAGGGCGAATTTTTTCAAGCTGGGGAGAGTTGATGCAGATTTATCACCAAATTGGGCTTGTTTTCTTAGGAATAAGTCTATGGTTGGGTTGTATGCATGTTGGGCCTTTGGTCCAAGGGTTTTTTAATGTAATAGGCCACTTTAATAGTTTAATGAGTCTAAACCATGGTAATAGGTATGCATACGGGATTAGTTACTATGGTTTACATGTTTTGGTCTAGCAGTGGTTTGGTTCATTAGTTGAACCAGTCATGGGGTCAATAAATGTTTAGAAGGTACTTTTACTTTTACTTTTACTTTTTACTTTTCTAAAAAGGGGGAGGAGAATCAACTCACTTTTGTAAGTAATGGTGGGGTGAAGACTTTCCCATACCAACTTTAAGAGGT
>NW_024868070.1:233198-241980 GCF_013358625.1 Macadamia integrifolia
AACCCGGTCTGATTACACGGTTGACCCGGTTTAACCGTGCAGGACCCGAACCGGAGAGGGTTAAGGCGGATTCCTTATGGACCATGATGGCAAGGGTGACTTTGAACATCGGCTGGCCAGACAAGTCCGAGTCAGTGCCAGAGGAGACGGGTGTACCCAAGCCGTGTACATGCACATATCATAAGGCCATGTACGGATAAAGCAGGTACGTAGTCGTATCTTAAAATGCATACATATATTATATCTTATGCCGAGAGTGAGATTCGTGCCGAGAGTCGAATTCCATCAAAATCCCACTTGGTGACTAATTTTCGGCCCTCAGGTGGGCGGTCACAGGTGGGTGCATCCGCCCACCTGAGTGATCCACTCATGAGGTTACAAGATGTTTTAAAAAATATAAATAGCTATCATTATGTTTTTCCTTTTTCTCATTTATGATACTCGGGTGTTTGGTGAGAAGAGTAAAGAGGAGAGAGAAAATAAGGGAAATAAGAGGAAAAGGGAAGAAAGAGGAAGAAGAAATGGATTTAAGCGGCGCCTAGGTTTGACCTTCCCATTCCGACGCCGGAAGAGTGATCCCTAACAAGAGATAAGCGTTTAGAGGTGAGCGAAGGATATATTCCCTAAACTTTCACCATACCTAAGTAAAACCCTTGATTTGGGTAGTGTTTCTTGAGGTCTTGTAAATCCCCCTTGAGATGATGAATCTAAGGTTTAATAGATGGTTTATGTGTTGATTTTTGAAGGATTGAAGAACTGTTTACAAGGTTGGAGAAGCATTGGTGATTTGAAGTGATTTTGGGGTTTTGAAGGAGTTCTTGAGCAAAGAAGGTAAGATGGCTTTCCATTCCTTAAATCTAACCTAGATCTAGGTTAGAACCATCTTATGAGACCTTGAATGTGTGGAGAATGGGTTTGGAAAAGCCCCATTTGATTTCCCCAAAGGTTGAGGAAGGTTTCGGGGAAAATGGCATTTTCCCACCAAGACCGGTGGGCTAAATGGCCTGCCTGAGGGCACCCGCCTGAGAGGGCAGGCCGACCGGTGGGCCAACTTGCCCGCCGATCTTAGGAGGGCCAATCGACGGGCCCTATCGGTGGGCCAACCTGCCCGTCGGTCTTAGCAGGCCCTCGGGGACAATCGGTGGGCCCAACCGGTGGGACGACTGGCGGGTCGACCTACCCGCTGGTCATGATTGGTGGGTCAAGACAGGTGGGCTGTCCGACCCACCCGAGAGGCTCCTAACGTGATTTTTACTTCCGAATGGACCCAAAATTGACGTGCGACTTTCTTTTTGGATTCTAAACATGATTTTATCATCAAATATTGTTAATTTTGACCCCAAAGTGGTGAAATACTAACCCCAATCACTTATGATAGGTTCATCAAAACTTACGCTTCTCGCACTGGATCTCACCCGTACCGAGCGTGAGTCTTTGTACACTACAGTTAAGTGGGGAGATGACGTTTGGCCTTGTTTCAAGGCTTGTTTGGCATTCATCTAATTGTATCTAGACTAGCCATGTCATTATGCAAATGCTGTGTAGCTTAGCCATGCTCATATTTTATGTCATGTGTGCTGTGTTTATTTCTCAATGCCAAATGATGATATGCTTATATGATAAATGTTGACATCATTGTGCATGATGCATTAATAGACTAAATGCCGTAGTCGGCTTGGAAACGAGTGCATTGGTGGCTCATGGAATGGGACGCGGTGGTACTATTCAATCGTACTATGTCATATAGGAGCATGCGGTTTAGGATTATCATCTTCCCATGCTACGACCCTTCCCAACAGGGGTTGAGGTGTTGGGTTACCATTTGGGGGGAAGCAGTGGTCGCGGTTTTTGGGTCACTGTGGCAGTTAGACATACGCCCGGTTGGTCATTAGGACAGTCGGTAACCTCAGTGGTATATTCAAGAGGGCCAATCGTATTGCTTTTAAATTACTGGAGTCAGCACCTTTATTTCTATCATTTACTTTATGTTGAGAGTCGGTGGTTGGCATGTTTTACTTTTTCGAGTACTCACGGTGGGTCTTCTCCGACAGCCCTATGGGCGTATCACGGGATGGAGTTCGCGGCTCGTACCCGGAGTATACGTGTACTGTGGTTGTAGTAGCACTAAACCAATGACTTAGTAATGTTGTTTAGGTGGAAGTGACTAAAAATGAATTGCATAGCATATAGTGCATATGGTTGTGATTTGTTGTGTGGACTGCTGTGTGGTCCTTCTTTTCACTTACTGAGCTAACGAGCTAATCCCACGTGTGCACCTCTTTTAGATGATTTTGTAGGGCATCAACCTGAAGAGCAAGGGTCAGGCCCCACAATTGAATTCCCTGAAGAGGATTGGCGGGTCCCCGAGGAATTAGAGCACGGCACGGATTGCCCGTGCGAGGGGTGTGCTGTTGAATCGCAGTTTTGATACCGAGCTGAGCTTGACTCTTTGATTTTTGATGATCCCTTTGATACCGAGCTGAGCTGTACTCTTTGATTTTTTGATGATCCCTTTTGTGTACTTGATATGTAAATTGTATTCCTTTTAAGTAAATATCATGCCTGCGGGCCCACATGTACTTAACTACGTATTACAATTTGGGTATCAAGTATAATGGGAATATTTACAGGTAAATTAACTCTTCCGCTGAATTGATAAACACTTTCTTAGTTGTGTGTATGCTGTGGTTGGATACTGTATCAGATGATCCTGGCAGGTTTGGTTTAACCGGTGTTAACCCGGTCACTGGCCCAGTTCTGTGTGAACAGGGTGTGACATCTTAGGTCAGCAAAAATTAAATTCCTGATGTGTAAAGTGGGCTGAGTATTTACAGGAATTTACCTTCAATATTAAGCACAAGGCGAGTATCTAGAACATGGTAGTTGATGCACTCACTCGAAAGAAAGGCTTGCTCTCTACCATGTGAACTACAATTGTTGGGTTTGACTCCTTCCATGAGCTTTTTGATGAAGACTTGTATTTTTCATCTATATTGCAAGAGGTGCAAGATAAACTAAGATCTGATTTTACTCTCTGTGATGACTTCCTCTTTAAAGGAAATTGACTTTGTGTACCAAGTTGTTCCCTTCGGCTAAAGATGACTGCTGAAATTCATAACGAAGGACACTTTGGTCGTGGTAAGACCCTTAAGATGTTGATGTCTCGATACTTTTGGCCACATCTAAAATGAGACGTGGAAAGATTTGTGGCTTGATGTCGAACATGTCAAATCTCCAAAGGTCAAGCTGCAAATGCGGGTCTATACTTGCCCTTACCAACTCCTAACGCCCCTTGGGAAGACATCTCCATGGATTTCGTTCCAGGGCTGCCGCGCACTCAATGAGGCATGTACTCCGTTTTTGTTGTTGTCGACCTTTTTTCCAAAATGGCACATTTCATTTCATATTGGAAAACCATGAATGCATCCCGTGTTGCCAAGTTATTTTTCAAGGAGGTCTTCAAGATCCATGGTTTGCCCAAAACTATTATTTTTGATAGGGATTCAAAATTTCTTGGTCACTTTTGGCGACAATTGTGGCGTAGTATTGGTACATCTCTACAGTTCAGCATTGTTTTCCACCCTCAGACTGATGGCCAAACTGCGGTGGTTAACAAATCATTGGGTAATGTGCCACGAAGTTTGGTGGATGATAATCCTCGCCCTTAGGAGGTTTGATTACCATTGGCTGAGTTGACATTTAATTGTTCGATCACTAGATTTGCAGGATACAGTCCTTTTTGTTATTATTCATGGCCAACAACCCCTTACAGCGTTGGATTTGGTCCCTATTCCTTTTCCATGGAAGCCTATTGCTAAGGTTGAGGAAATCATTTCTGAGTTGCAACGTATTCATGGTGATCTGCAATGCAATCTGGAAATTAATTCTTCAAAATATAAGAGAGCTGTTGATACCCATCGTCGTGAGGTCATCTTTGAATCCGGAGACAATGTTTGGGCACTTTTACCACCGGAGCAGTATCCTGTGGGTACTTACAACAAACTTAGTGACCGGAAAATGGGACCATTTGAGGTCCTTGAGTGGGTCAATCCTAACACGTACCAACTGAATCTGCCATCACATATTAAGACGTCCAACGTCTTCAATGTGAAGCACCTAACACCATATCTAGGAGACTCTTTTGATGATGGCAATCAAAATTTGGGGTCGAATTCTTTCGAACCTGGAGGGGATGATGTGGCCGCACATAGGCATCACATCCAATTCCAATCGGTCCATCCCAAGGCCTTGAGAAGATCTGTCAGGATAGAGGCAAGGAGGAGTAGAGATGCATCCAACCCAACCCAGCTGTGCATGCCCATACTTGGAAAGGCAGTCTATCACCAACCAACCTAGCCTTGCTGTGCACCCCCATTTGGAAAGGCAAATCACTATAGCTAAATCCAAACTTTTCAATCTGATTATGATCTCACCATAGTCAGAAATGTTGTACAACAACAACTTACTTTCCTATTATTCTCATAGCTAAATTAGTAGCTTTCCATTATTCTCCTTACTTTATTTAGTAGCTTCATAGTGTTCTCTAAATTAAAACTAGTAGTTTCCTAATCCCATTGATCCATATGGATCCATATTTGATTACCTTGTTTTGAATTTCATCTATAAAGGTAACCCATCGATGGCATTAGGAGGCATAATGATTGAGTAAAATAAAGTTGTTCCCTAGATCATTGGAACTCCACAGGAGTCTCTACTTTGCAAGTTTCAATCTCTTTCTTGTTCGATTGATCAACTCTTTGTCACGGAGGCAACGTAAGTTCGACTCTCTTGATCCCAAATTACAGCTAAGGCTGCATTACTTAGCCCAATCCAACCCGGCCCTAATGGACCCTGATTAGGCCGGGCTTAGCCTAAACAGACCAGCCGAGCCCAGCACTATTAGTTACATTTTTTTGTTTGTATGAGTACTATTGGTTATACTTCGTTTCTTGATCTCGATACATTGCAAAGGCCAAAGTCCAATGTATGTTTTTGTATATATGTAGATTGTGGAAAACAAAATATTTTTTTGTAGACCTTTCTCTATAAGTACCCATTTATAATTATTAATATATTTATATTATAATGTACTTAATACACAGGGTTGGGTGGGTTAGGTTAGGTCAGATTGGGTAGGATTGAGACCTCAACCCAAACCCAACCCAATCTGGCCTAGGGCCTGAAATTCTCAACCCTAACCCACCCTATGAGATGAAATCTCAACCCAAGCCCTATTCGAGCTCAGGGTGGGTTCGGGTTGATTGGGATTTTTTGACATCCCTAATCTCCATCTTGGCTTGACTTTTGTTGAGCTTCCTGTAAAGATAACTTATAGATATCTTCGTTCCTGTAACTTCATAGAGGTATAAAACCACACCTATTTGATGTGTCTCATCTTCAACAATGAGTAATATTGATAAAGTCTAAACAGGATTCGAACTTCTCTATATTGACCAGCTTGGTAAGCATAACTGTAGGATTGTGGGTTTGTATGACTTTTTCTCAAGTGAATATTACGTTCTGACACGAGCTCCTTGATCTTGTGAAACCTCACATTAATATGCTTTGTCCTTGCTTGCAATATTTGATTCTTTGTAAGATGTATGACACTCTGACTATCACCGTGTAACAATATATCGCCTTACTCCAACCCAACACACAAACCAATCTAGCCAACCAGACTACTTGCTTGGTAGCCTCAACTGCCATCATGTACTTAGCCTTTGTAGTGGACAATGCAACTATGGACTGAAGCATCGCCTTTCATGGTATAGGTCCACCAATCAATGTAAATATATACTCTGTAGTAGACCCTGCCTATCTAAATCAGTGGCATAGTCAGAATCAACATATCATGTCAATTCTGTGAAACTTCGCTTACCACAAGACATAGTACCTATATCCTTAGTGTTGCTCAAATATCTAAAGATCCACTTAATTCCATTCTAATGCTCCTTCCTTGGATTGCTTATGTATCTGCTAACAACATTGATTGCCTGAGACAAATCCGACCTGCTACAAACCATAGAATACATGAGACTCCCAACTGCTCTAGCATAGGGCATTTCAGACATCTGTTCGACCTCCTCATGTGTTGTAGGACATTGCCTTTAAGATAACTAGAAGTGGTTAGCTAGCAGAGTGCTAACCAACTTAGCTTTTTCTATGTTGAAACGCTCCCACACCTTTCAACATACCTCTTCTGAGATACCCAAAATTTATTTGCACTTCTATCTCTAAGGATTTCCATGCCAAGGATCTTCTTTACAGTATCGTGATCCTTCATCTTAAATTTAGTATTGAATAAAGACTTCAAAGAGACTATATCATGCTTATTTTTTGTAGTAATGAGCATGCCATCAACATAAAGCATCAACAGAATAATAAAACTATCACTTGACACTTTATCATACACACAAAAGTCATACTCACTTCTTATGTAGCCAATCTGCACCATGTAGGAAGCAAAGCACTTGTAATACTGCCTAAGAGATTGCTCAAGACCATTAAACGACCTAATAAGAAGACAAACATGTTATTCTTTGCAGTACCAAGATCCTTCATCTTAAATTTAGCACTCAACAAAGACTTCAAAGAGATTATATCATGCTTATTTTTTGTAGTAATGAGCATGTTATCAACATAAAGCATCAAAGAATAATAGAATTATCACTTGACACTTTAAAATACACACAAAAGTCATACACTTCTTGTGTAGCCAATTTGCACCATGTAGGAATCAAAACACTTGTAATGCTGCCTAGGAGATTGCTTAAGACCATTAAACGACCTAATAAGAAGACAAACATGATATTCTTTTCCTTGCACCTTGAAACTTTAGGTTGCTCAATGTAAATCTGTTGATTCAAGTTACCATGAAGAAACTCTGTATTCACATCAAGTTGTTCAAGCTCTAAATCACACATGATTGTCAAAGCAAGTAGTACCCGAATTGAAGTACGTTTTACCATTGGAGAGAATATTTCACTATCACAAGTAACCCACCTGATCCATCTTCCATAGAGAAAGAAAATCAGCTCCTGGATGAGTTGATTTGTACCACAAGATGGAGAAAATCAAATGGAGTCAACAAGGGAAACTAAATTGGCTTAAATTTGGTGATAAAAATACTGATTATTTTCATACATCAACAATTCAAAGAAGAGCTAGAAATCATATTGTTTAGTTGGAAGCTGACAATAGATGGATAACTGAGCCCCAAAAAGATTCATGATCACATTGTTAGCTTCTATTTAATCTATTCTCCTCTTCAATTCCTCTAGATTTCAAAAATTGATGAGGATTTTTTCAAATCACGTCACTGGTAGCTCCATCTAGATGGGCTCTTTACTAGCTAGATAGGATATGCAACTTCTTGTCATTCAAATGGAGCGCTTTGAGACTCTTGGTAGTGATGGCATTTCCCCTATTTTCTTTAAAAAATATTGTGATTTAGCTGAAATGCAACTTGAAAGTTTTGAACTTTTTTAGATTTGAAGTAGCAATTTGTCTGACCAAGTCAACCCAAAACTTCATCAATCAATTTGAAGGAAAATCGGTTAATCGGTCAAATGCCAGATGAAAATGGGGATTGTCTCTCCTTTAAATTCCTTGAATTTATCGGGTAACTTGCTTTATGATGACATACCCATTTCCAATACCCAAACTTAAGCCATTCAAAGATTTGACTTTGAAGAATAATATGTTAATTGGCATAATTTCTTCAATCTTATCCAAACTTAAGCTATTCAAAGATTTGACTTTGAAGAATTATATGTTAATTGGCACAATTTCTCCAATCTTATCGCAACTACCAAATCTAAAATTTTCTGAATCCAAACCCAAGGAGTTCCTCAGAGCTGTGACATAGTCAATTTTTCTACAAAACCCTGTTGGAAGAGATGTGTTTCCCACCTTGTTACACCAGGATTGCTATAGGAAGAATATGGGTTGTATGATAAGATAGCAACTGGACATAGGGGAAACACTCCCTGAGTGATTCTCTTGCCAAGTATTTCACTTTGGAACTTATTAGAACTGGAACTGCCAAGAAAGCTACCCGCTCTATCAAATATGCATTTAATCAAATAGGGAAAAGAAAGCTACCTGCCTGCATGTGTCCACTCCTAGGGCACAAACGGGCTCGAAAAGGCTGCACTGCCTCACACCATGCACTGAGGATGCTTCCGTACAGTCTCCCATTAGTCTGCATGCACTGTGCAAGAGAATAGCTTTCTCTTGCCCAACTAAGCTCTCCACATTAGCTAGCAGTGCAAGGTTTCTGTTTGGCAGAATCCCTGCTGCTGGATGCCTGCTCTTTATGCTTGCACTTGAATATAAGAGAGCCCACACGAAAAAATGAAGGCAGGAGTAATCAGATTCAGGAAAGCGTGACTCTAAGAGTAGCAGGAAATGAGAGACTAGATTTACGAATGTCGCGACTCTTCCTCAGATGATATCAAGGATGTTGTGAATGTACTTGAAAAATCTAAACCTAGTGTCAACAAGTATAAATATCTTTTAGGGTACGCCTTGTAAGTGTTTTGGTTTACATAAAATATTTGAGAGGACTTGAACAAGTAGGCACTTACTAATACTTCATTTATTTCATTCTTCAAATCTGAATTTTGCAAATGGTTACAAGCTAGTATTCAAAGATAATAAAAGACTTCCAACTGTAATCTAAAACTCAATTGAAATTAAACTCCAAACCAAAATCTAGATAGACTTTAATAAAACCAAATAGGGAAATACTAATAACTTTATCTAATCCTAATAAAAA
>NW_024868071.1:0-23566 GCF_013358625.1 Macadamia integrifolia
CGTGCCATCATAGCCCATAAGGAACCCGCTCTAACATCCTCTGGCTCGGTTCCTGCATGGTTAAACCGGTTCAACCGCGAAATCAGACCGGGTTTAAGAAGCGGGATATTACATTATTTCTGTCTGATCAATGTCAATATCGACTTTCTCCAATGTCAATATTTGTCCAATATCTTTTTCTTTTTTTTTTTTGGTAGAAATATTGATCCAATATCTTTAAACCATGTTTCTTAGCCAATACCAAGGCGAATAACTATCAATCTTGTAGCACATTTGGTTGACGAGGAAGTAGGAGGTACACCTTACATACGGCAGTGAGAAAGTTTGATAGGTAAACCTTACAATGTTTTTTCAATATGGTCATGTTTGTTTGACAGAGAAAAGTGTAAAAGTTAAGAAATGGTGGGAGATTTATACTTGTTTCCCAAATTATCGCAGACATGAATATTTTGATAAGTGGGGTAGAAAACTTACTAGACAAGTTCTTTAAATGCAATTATTGTTACTTGATAATGTAGCACTCTTTTTCAAAAGTTATACCAATTGGCACTAATCATGGGAAAATTGATTCTCTCTCTTTCTCCCCTCTTCCTCCTCCAATTTTCTCTCTTTCCCCAAAAATCCCATCCCACCTCCTCTTCCACTTTCTTTCACCAAATTCCACCCCACTAAACATTAGAACACCATTTGACAACCTTTTTGTTGTTTATGTGTCCAAAAATAGCAGAAACGAATTTTCACATTTCTGAAAACATAATCAAATTTTTGGGTGTTGGATAAACTTATGTATTGGATCGATTTGTGCATACATTGTTGTTTGATAACTTGCTTTTCATTTTTTAGCTTAAAAAATTCCATTACTTTTGAACTTGAAAAGAGTCACACTTCTCATTTTTGGGCTTTTTTATTAGGCATAAATCCACAATTTGTTGCTTTTACTTGTTTCTAGAAACGACGACCCGTTGCCTATCACGAGATTCTCTGTTTCCAGCTCCTGCACAGCGGCAGATTTGTATTACCATCCGCCACCTGTTCGTTAATACATATATGGAGAGGAGGCTGATCTTGCATATGAATACGCCGATTGGTGATAGATAGAGTGAATGGTTGTCGGAAGATAATCGAATGGGGTAGAAGGGCTTGCTTTCCCTCGGAGGGTTCGATTCCCACGCGATCAGTGCAACACAAGGCATTGGCTCATTGTCCTCTCTCGATTTACACATGAAAAACGACTCTAACGTCTAATAAACTTTCATATTGATTCGTCACAACCGTTTCTTGTAACATAAATTTTCTTAAATTTCTATTTATGTTTTCTGAAAACAGATGAAACGAAACAAGATTATCAAACGCTTTTTACCCCATTTTCTCCGTTTGTAGGAACAGGAAAATGCAGAAACGCATTTTTAGGAACGTTATATTCAATTATTTCCTTTCCTTGTCAACCTAGCCCACAATATGTGGGACCACGTCCTCATCTTATGTGCTTAGATTCAATATGGTTTTCATAGTTTATGTTGTACTAACTCATGTCATATAATTTTCTTGTTTATTTTTATTGAATGTATTATGTGTTTGCATATATCTAGCCTAAGTTTTATTCCATCTATGTTCATGGGTTAAACAGATTATTGCATCTGGGCCCAAGTGTTTGCATACCATAGTAATATTTGCATCAATTTGCATGCATTTGTATGTCTCGCTTTCTTTCACTTATTTCACCGTTAAATAGGTTTTTATCGGTAGTTTATGGTTTTTGCTAATTGATTCATACTTTCAACTCATCACTTCAATGTTTTCATGCTCTTATTGTGTTTTTTAACCATGGATTTGTCTTCTCATGATGTTTTCTTGTTTTATGTGATTTATCCTAGTTATTTGACTATTTTAGGCTTATTCTAACGATATAGGTGTTTTGGTAATTTTACTCTATTTACTTCTACAAAATTTTCCATAATATTTTATTGTATTTTTGTCAAATTAAATAATGTGTTTCATTGTTTTGTTCGTATTCTGTTGTTTTATGATTTTATTTGATTTTTCTCCATGCATCAATGTATTAGAATTAAGCTTTTGTCGCATAATGACATTTTTGTAAATATATCCATCTCCATCATTTTCATTGATATGTTTTTTTTGCTAAGGTTTCATTGCATATGTATTATATCAAGTTTATTTTAAATTTCAGTGTATCGACCTTTATGTTGTAGCCAGAAGCACTGAGTATGTGGCTCTAAAAACTAGCCTTTTATTTCAATTAATTTATATTGTCATACATTTTACTTTTGATTTTATGTTGTACATTGTGTCATTTTATGTTTTAGCTAGGTACTCAAAAAAGACTGAAGTCGTATTTATTTCACTCAATATTGGATCTCTCTACCAAGTGTTTCCTCGTGGTTTCTTGGGGTATTTATATTTGGTATATGTTCGCTCTGTTCAAAATCTTTGAGGATGATTTCGTACTATAATTTAGTAGAAGAACTTTAGAACACCCTTGGGAAAATGCACCTAGGTCCTAATCAACCGAGTAGCCATAGAAGCACTTGTATAAACTCATAATGAGGGATGTGATCTTGCTCGAAAGATCAGGATACTTAATAGTTAATACCTTCCCTGGACCAAAATATTACTTGTACCCATGGTTTAAAGTATCGGTCTGTATCGTACCGTATCAGTCGATACGATACATGAAATTTTTAAAACCCTTTTGTATCGATACGTATCATACGATACACACCAATACGCACCGATACACCACCGATACGCATCGATACTCACCGATACGTACCGATACTCTATGAAAAATTCAAAATTGAAGTGAAATGTACGTTTCGGTATGTATCGGTATGTATCGACCGATACGGTCATAAAATGACCAAAATGGGTAATTTTTTAGAAAAAACATAATTTTTTGAGGTGTTTTTGTTCCAAAGTTGCTGCCAAGTGCCAACCATTTTTTTCTCTAACTAAAGTGGAAATCAAGGTTGGGAACAATAATTTTACATTTATGGGACAATTACAAACTTTGGATTCTTAGTACGATACTCTAAATTTACTGTTTATGCATAATACATGTTATATATAACTTTTTTTAACTATTTTTTTTATGCAAAAGTGTATAAAAAAATGTTTCCTATCCATTTATGTGCGTATCTTTAGCGTATCTTAACGTATCTCCGATACAATACTATACCCTTCGATACATATTTTAATTTTTACCGATCGATACGATGACTGATACCGATACTTTAATCCTTGCTTGTACCATGAGTATTGGTTTGACTACTCTATTGAAATCATTATAGACTCATTTTTGTTTTATACAGATCCTTAACCATAATCTATGCTGTGACTTTTTATTCGTTCCCTCTCTCTTTCCAAAAGAATAAGATGAAAACATCCCAAATCTCTTCTCCCATGTAGGAGATTAGGTTCACTATTCTCATACCAATAGCCTCATTTTTAGAATTCCAATAAATGTTGCCAGACATTTCCAATGAGCAAGGGAGGGGCCAAGGGGAGGGGGTGCGACGACGTTGTAGGTAATGGGGTGAGAAAAAACATAGCAAGTATAGAATGAGATTGAGTTGTAGAAAGAAAATTTTGGGTCCTATTGTTTTTTTCTGTTTTCCTTTTAAAATATTAAAAATAAATAAATACCATTGACGTTGGATTGTCTGGATCAACTTTTAGATATGTGGAGACAAATTTTTCTCCACACTCTTAATTTGTCGTCATGTGTCGTCCACAAAAATCGACTACTTCCTGATCTTGTTTCACTTTACCGAAAAATTCCTCATCTTGTTTCATCTTTTTTTTTTTTTTTTTTGATTTGTTCTCTATTCATTTTTCAAATGTTTCATAAAATGGGACCCACATGGTATTCCACTTCGGGCCCATTTGATAACGTTTTTGAGAACAAAAATGAAATTTTGGGTGTTTGATAAATTTCTTGAAATGTTTCTTGTAGAATTTTTTTTTTTAGACAATATAATGAAAAAATATATCTTTCCATTGAAGATGCTTAGACTGCAGGAATGGTGGTAGAATCAAGTGCTTTGCGAATCAGACTCCATCCAGATCGGTTGATGGTGGCCAAAGATCGGTGAGCACTAGACTTCCTCGCTAGTTGTTGGCGAGATCATTTTGACACTCAAGAACTTGATCGAGATACTTACGGTCGTTGGATGTCGCAGAACCGATGGCACTTCCCTGTTGAATGGAGTTTTCACCAGCAGAGTTCGAGATACTTGTTGACATTGGAGGTCGCAAAACCAATGGCACTTTGCTTGTCGAATGGAGTTTTCACCGACGAAGATCAAGATATTTGCCGTCGTTGGAGGTTGCAGAACCGATAGCACTTCCCTGTCGAACGGAGTTTTCAACGGTGGAGATCGAGATACTTGCCGTCGTTGGAGGTTGCAGAACCAATGGCTGGAGAGAGAGAGAATGATCTTTGCCTTCACTTGTTTTTAGAAACGACGAAACAAGTATAACTTGTTTCATCATGTCCATTTATAGGAATAGAAATGATCATAAATTTTGATTTCTATTTATAAAAATAGAAGAAACGAAACGAGGTTGTCAAATGTTTTTTATTCCGTTTCTATCATTTCTTGACATAGAAACGACAGAAATCCATTTCTTAAAACGTTATCAAACGGCCCTTCATCTTCTTTCCAACCTATTTCGCTCACAATTTTCCTATATTCAAATGAAGTGAGTTATATGTGGTGGAAGTTGAGTAGTATGTGGGTCCCACTTTATATAACATTTAAATACGAATGGAAAACAAACACGAATCAAGAGAAGTAATCGATTTTGCGTACAAATGACAGCAATATAAGGAGTGTGGAGTATGTCGATCTCATCCGGATACGCCTCCCTCTCCAACAACAAACCCCTGCCCTGCTTAGTGCTTTCCCTCCCCCAACCCCAGAACCTTCAAGTGTCGTACTTTTTTCTAAGTAGGTCTGTGACACATGATCGCAATGTGGAAATAGGATTGGTAAAACGTGTAACAATTGAAAGAAAAAAAGTTGTAGCTGGGAATCGGATTGGATCGGGGTCGATTCCGATCTTATCCGATTCCATACCTTATCCACCGCACCGCTTTAGAATCGAGAAATGAATCAATGATAAGAGTCCGTTACTCGTCAGTGTCAGCCGATACAGATTCGAATAAGCCAAGAAGCCAACTACCTCGCCATTTATCTTTTTCAATTTCTGGCTTCAATATCTCGCGACGTTCCTCACTTCTCGTGAGTCGCGTGATCCACATTGGTTTTTTCTCCTGCGAGGCTGCAATTGAAAGCGCGACATGAGTCATGAGACTCATGACAGATACGGCTGCGGGAGTGTGAGAGACACACTCGGTTTTATACTCCCGAGAGCACGGGAGAGAGATTTAGATTGCTTCCCGCATCGTAATCGGATTAATCTATCGATCTCATTCTTCATGCGTATTCCAAATCAGATTTTTGTAAATATAAAGCATTTGTTGGTCAATCGATGACAGTATCTCGATGTTTCCGGATGCTCTCTGTGGATTCCATGCCCAGAGTTACTGCAACCTGGTTCACGAATCGCAGCCTCTTCAATCTCGCTCTAAGGTACATCTTTTCTTATATTGCTTAGTTCATCTCATGATTCTCATTACATATTGTACGATGATGTTGTCGCGACTTGGCAGAATAAAACCCTAACGGGATGTTCTGGTTACGAAACAATTTGTATTGTAGTTTTATAGTGGAAACTTTATACTCCAATGTATTAGATGATGATCTGTATTTTGAAAGCTGGATTCTTCTTTTCCAGATTCCCAATTTGCTTCAGATGTCCAAATTAGAGAGGAATCCGTAAGCAATTTGGTCACTTAAAATAAATCATCATATTGAGGATAGGTGGGGAACTGTAATCCGTTGAGACAGTCCACAAGCTGCGTATTTGTGTCGAGAAGAAGCGAGATGAGGAAGAAGATGGGTTTCTTCATTTTTTTTTTTTTTTTGTTAGTTTAAAAACTCACTTTTATTTATTCCTTTACTCTTTTTAGTATCATAAAATTGATAAATTTAAAACAGAAACTTCAAGAATTGGCCAGCTCATTACTACATTGGTGAAAAGGAGGATTTGAACTTCTTTTATTTATTGATTAGTTAATTTTAATATTTTGCTGTATATCTGTATAGGCAAACCTTTAATACAAATTCATTTATCATCTTATTGTGATTTTATTTCAGTAATAAGAGTAAGAATAACAATAACAATAACAATTGCAATAGTAGTAATAAATTTGGTCAATTACTGTCTGTGATCTTGTCATCTCAGTGAGTGTTGCTAGCTACTTCTTCTTCTTCTTCTTTTTATTTTTATTTTTATTTATTTTTATTATTTATTTTTTTATTATTTTTTTAAATATGTAAAATATACGAACTGGTTTAGAGTATTCAGGAGATCTTTTTAACCCATTTGATGTTTGCCCTCATTGATTTGCACTTCCACCCTCTCGTGGATGAATTATAACCGTGTTTTATTGTATCAGCTGGGCAGTGGTTTCTAATAATTCAATCAGTTCATTATTTAGAGAAATTACAATTAGATGGTTAAATTGCCTGACCAATATGGGTTGTGATGATGCCTTTTGTTAAATTCATAAATTCTAGTTGACAGCCTACACCCTGAATTTCTGGGGTTGAAAAGGAAAAAAAGTAATTGCATGACCGATGCAGTTCTGGTGACTGATGGCCTGGGTGGTTTCTTCATGAGGTCCCACTAGGCAATCAATGCACGGGTGGGTAATTGGGTGAGAGCATAAATTGCTGTTGGGACAAGGTTATCTGCTTCCTGTTTCTGAGGCTTAGACCTTTCCAAGAGGTTATTTTTGGGTTCGCATTCCTAAAAGGATGTAAAGGGGCACCTGCTGAGACTTTTTTTTTTTTAACATAATAAACACAGATCAATGGAGTAGAAAAGCATTGCCATAAGAAATTATTCCAGTCATGATGATCATTTATAAACTTTCCTTTCAATTTAAAAATTGTTTTCTCATAATTTCCCAACTTTGATCAATGTGACAGGCAAAGAAACTGAGTCTGTGCTTGAATGGCTTGGATGAGATAGCACGTCTACTCAGGATGTTCTTGATTGCCCACGTGGTAATGGGGAGTGCAAGAAACATTATCTGAATTTGTACATTTCTATTGACCCTTTCCATTGTGTGAAGGGGATTGGTTCAGATTGTCTGTTACAATCCATTTCAGTAATCAATTTAGTCGGGTAGATTACTTGGGGCATTGTTGTATGGTTTGATTCCCATGTTTTCTTTTGCACATCAAATGGAGCATGGGGACTCATCTGAGAGTTTTTCAAATACAGGAGGTTCTGGTATGTAAATCTTATTAACTTCATGCTTCCGTGCCTAATTAGTTAGTTTCATTTGAATTCTCTGATGACAATCATAGTGAATGAAGTGATTAGAATACAGACTTAGAACTTCATCGTATGCAAATAGATTGGGGCTTTAAAAGTCATATAACTGTATCGCAATTTTAATTGTTAGTTTTTTTTTTTTTCTTTTGACAAATAAGCATCCTATAGGGCTTAAGAAATAAAAAATAAATACCATCAATTTTATTTCTATATTTTTATCTTTCTATTTAAGATATTATTATATAATTAAAACATAAAGCAAAAAGAGGAACAAATAATAGCTTTCCTGAAACCAAAAGTTTAAGAACTATCAGGTTCCAGGCAATATCTTAATTCTCTTGCAAACACAAACTGTCAAATAAATTTCTTACAAAAATCTTATACTAATGCATTATTTCAATGACAAAGGGCAGTCTGAAGGAATCTTTTTGTGCCATTCATTCCATGTGGGGCCATAATTGCAATTAATTCTCAAAAACTCATTCTTTTCTCACCACTTTATCCCAAACAACTTTAGGCCATCTCCAATTTCCTCCTAAATCTGTGGTAGAGAAAAAGGGTGGGGGTGGTGACTGGAGAAGAGAGTTGTAGAGAACATTTAATACATAAGAAATTTGTATGGAAAATGAGGAAATAGAGGCGCATGGAGAAAAAAAAAAATCTAGATAATAAATTATGTGCTTGTTTATTTCGTCCATTGGAAATGGCTGGAAGAAATGGTGAAATGATGCATTTAGAAGAAATTGGGAGAGTGAGAATAAGGGGAGACATGCAAACATGTGTTAGAGTAGTCTTAAACTTCCACTAAATAGTGTATGTATGATCACAATAGATTACCAATAAGATTTAGATTTTGATTTTTACCATTCAAGGGGAAGGATGTTTTGGAGGAAGATGGATATATTTAGAGCAGCGGTGGGGGGTGGGATGGGTGTCGAGAGATTACATATATGGGGAGAGAGGGCAATTGTTGCAGGGATTGGGAGCAAGGATGCAAATTGAAGACATTTGCTCAAGCTTGCTCACCTATAGTTGCCAAGGAGGATTGGTGCGTGAGAGTAAATACAAGGGAAAGAAGGCAAATGTTGCAATGAAGGGGGGATTAAACAACTGACTACTCTTGCATAAATGATTTTATTTATTTGGGCAAAACCTTCCAGCATGGACATTTTGATAATCTTATCAAAATGGCTAAATATCTGCCACGTGGCAGATTGGATGGGGGCCCAAATTTTGTGGGTGGCTAGATCCAATGTTTTCTGCTAAAATGTCAAGTTTTCCAATTGATTAAATAGAGCTTTGAGAACTCAGGACCATAGAGAGTGCACAATAATGGTCAGAGAACTATGGGCGTGCATGCAAGGTGTCAAGTATTGGTATCTGCAGCATATCAGAAAGCCGGTTTAAAAGACATTTGTGAGATGCTAGATACGCTTTCATACACATGTATGTGCTTATGGTACATGCAAAGCAAGTGTTTTAAGCATTGTGCATCATAAATAAGCAATAAATAATGACATCCAACTAACGTCAGGCTATTTTTGTCTTCACAGCATCTATGTGATTCAAATTTTCATTGGCAAGTGCAATATCAAACCTACTAATAAGTAATAAGAAGATTTGAAAAAGAAAAAAATTATTTGCATATTAGGATACTGACTTGAAGTAACCCTCAAAGGTCGAAACCAAACGATCAAAATATGTAAGTATAAAAGCATACTATTTAGTATTAGTATTAAGTATACACATTAACCATATTTCACTCTATTAGTAACATATTAAACAAACTTGAAATAATATGTAATTATTAATAATAATTACTTAACAACAAATATAATTATACATTGCAAATAAAAAATCATTCAAGGTATTCGAAATCTAGGTCATTTTTCCAGTGTAAATGTGATACTTGACAAAAACAAACAAGAAAAACCACTTTGATAAGCTTTAATGCAAAATTTGCTTGTTTAGTCACTTTTTCATTGTAGATGGTATCCACCTAGTTTTTTTTTTTGGGTGGGTGGGGGCGCGGGGGGGGGGGGGGGAACCAATAGTGGGAACTAGTTTCTTTCAAATATGGGATTTTGGGATTTTGGCAAGATATGTATTGAGTGTGTTGGTTTGGTATTGGCTTCTATCGATACCGTATTGGTTTTGTACATAATTTTTGTATTGGTTCTGTATCATATCGACATTGGCCAATCTCGGTACATATTGGTTGTAATCCATTTCGTATCAATACTTGAACCATGTGTTCATGGACATACATGGGGCACATTTGATTGAATTTGAGTGAAATTTGACAGGTAGCTAATCCATACCATATCCTCTATCCAACGGTTGGAATGCCACATTGTCTGTCCACGTCATACAATGAGAGTGAGTAATTTGATACGCTTACAAAATGGGACTGTGAGTAATGTAGGAGTAGATTACAAGAAACTACCCTAACGGTTTATAACCCCAAACAATACATATAGGAGCAGGAAACAAAGGAATAAGATCACCAAATAAACCCCCAAGGATACAATACCAATGTAGGAGCAAAACCAGCCCAAAACCCAACCCGATAGGAGAGAAAAAGGTTTGCTATAAAGCTGGAGAGAGAGAGGTGCGGCAAGGTCTGTAGGAGTCCGATTAAGCTGCACTCTTGGGCGTAGATAGTCCCTAGGGAGGGTACAAAAACCCCAAAAGTTGAGAGGATTCTGACGGCTGGTTGTGAAGTTACAAGCTTTCTTGATTTTCTGACCTAGGAGAAATAATCGCAGGCTTCAAGAGAGAGAATCGATTCTGGTTTTTAACTTGGACAGATCTGAACTTCTGAATCACAACAGTCGTATACTTCAACAACAGTAACTTTAGGATAAAATAGAAAGCTTTAGACAAGAAGAAACAAAGGGAAAAGTGGGGGAGGAGCTGCTGTCTCGACCCAAGCTTCTCACCCACAGCTATCCCGGCTGTTCTAAGCAATTGGCTGCAATTATTCTTTATTCAAATATGAAATTATGAGTACATAGGCTCCTCTATTTATAGAGGGCAGAATAGCAATCAAACTACTACTAGGAGCTAGTTTCCCAATAGGATTAGACACTCCTACTTCAACTAGGAGCTAGTTTCTCAATAGGACTAGACACTCCTACTACAACTAGGAATTCAAAATTGAACTAGGAATAATAAACCTATGTGAAAAACAAATATAGTCCTAAGACAATTTGGACTCGACATACCACTTACTTAACTCGATGGGCCCAATGGCCCACTAATTAATTAAAAACAACTACTAATTATTCCCCTAGCCGATGGGCCCAATTGGCCCTTATTTGTACTTAGCCACTCAGGTGGACTAAGTAGGGGTTCGGCTGGCTTCTTGGCTGGACCTTAGCCACTCAGGTGGATTAAGGATGGACCCTTCTTCCTCTCATATTTCCTTCCATAATGTGCATCTACATCAGCTCCCCCTTTCTTAGAATCATTCAACTCCAATGAATGGGTAAGGGACATGTAGTGCTCATAGAGGTCCGTGTCAAGGCGTTGAAAGTCATCGGCATGGATCCAAGTATAATCCTCTCGTGGTCGACCTTTCCATTTGATGAGGAAGGAGTAGTACCCTTTACCCCCACGAATGGTGGTGAACTTGTTGTCGAGAACATCTTCGATGACATCATCTTTAGGGTTTGCAAATTGAAGAAGTTTGAGGGTGTGTTCAGTGTCACCGTCATCAGAATGGTGTCCCAAATATATAGTCAGATCAGCTACATTGAAGACATTGTTGATCTTCAGAGTAGGAGATAGCTCTAACATGTAAGCATTAGTGCCAATGCGCTTCAAGACCTTGTAGGGACCCATGTTTCGAGGATGGAGCTTGTGCACTGTACCAGGAGGAAACCTCTCAGGTGGAATTCAAACCATTACCATATCACCAGGCTGATATTCCACGTAGCGACGATGTCGATTGGTAGTTGCTTGGTATCCGTTATTGCTAACAGCGATGCGACGACGAACATCAACATGTACCTCTGTGATGTGTCTAAGGAATTCATCGGCTTCCACTAATACGGGCCTGTGGTGGCAAAGGTACCAAGTCAACCGGTCGTTGAGACTGCAGTCCAAGGACAATCTCAAATGGTGTACGACCTGTGGTGCGGTTGACAGAATTATTATAGGCGAATTCAGCAATGTCCAGTATAGATGGCCATGTCTTTTCATAGTCTCAGACTAGACATCGAAGTAAGTTGCCAAGACTTCTGTTCACCACTTCGGTCTGTCTGTCTGAGGATGGAATGCAGTGGAGAACTTGAGTTTAGTATTTGTTTTCAGCCATAGGGTCTTCCAGAAGTAGCTCATGAACTTGACATCCCTATCTGAAACAATTGTCTATGGTAGACCATGTATGCACACTATCTCTTTGAAAAAGAGTTTGGCCAAGTGACTTGCATCAAGAGTCTTCTTGCACGGGATAAAGTGTGCCATCTTGGAGAAACGATCTACTAACACAAATATGGAATCATACATTTCCCGTGTAGGTGGTAAGCTTAGGACAAAGTCCATGCTTATGTCTTGCCAAGGTGCATGTGGAACGGGCAGCGGTGTGTACGATCCTGTATTCTTCTTTTCTCCTTTGGCAAGTCGACAAGTGCGGCATCTCTGTATCACATGTTGCATATTTGTTAAGAGTTGAGGCCAAAAGTATAAGTCTTTCATCATGGAGTATGTTTTGTCCTTGCCAAAGTGTCCACCCATTCCTCCTCCATGTAGCTCTCGAATCACGTGATGTCTCAAAGAGGTGTTTGGGATGCAGAGGCGAGTGCCTTTGAAAAGATACTCATCATGTATAGCAAATTTGTCATCCCGTCCTCCTCCTTGTAGGTTGTTGAATACTTCTGAAAAATCAGCATCACTAATGTACTCCTCTTTGATGTGTTCCACTCCTGCACTTTGTACTGTGAAAGTGTTTATCATCATCACCTTTCAACTAAGTGCATCAGCCACTTGATTCTCCTTCCCAGCTTTGTACTTGAGAGCAAATACGTATCCTTGCAAGTATGAGATCCATTTAGCGTGTCAATCACTAATGGTCTTTTGTGAGTGCAAGTATTTGAGTGCTTCATGGTCCGAATAGAGCACGAACTCTTTGCCAATTAAGTAATGCCTCCAATGCTTGAAGATTTGAACAACTGCATAGAGTTCTAAATCATAGGTAGAATACCTTCTTTTTGCATCATTCAACTTTTCACTGTAGAAGGCAATTGGATGGCCCTCTTGCATAAGCACTCCTCCTATTCCAACATGGGATGCATCAGTAGCCACTTCAAACATAAGATCAAAATTGGGTAGTCTAAGCATTGGTGCTTCTGTCATCTTTTGTTTGATCAAGTTGAAGGCTTTAGTGGCTGCCGGAGTCCATTGAAATTGGACTTTTCCCCCTTTTGTGCATTCTGTAATTGGGGCTACAACATCGCTGAAATCCTGGATGAATCGTCGGTAAAATGAAGAAAGACCGTGAAAGCTACGAACCTTGGTCAAGGTCTTTGGAATAGGCCAATCAACGACACTTTTTACCTTCTCCGGATCAGCTTTTATACCTTGTGAAGACACAATAAAACCAAAGAAGATGACCTTGGGCAGCATAAAGGAACATTTCTTCAAGTTGATGTACAACTTTTCTACCCGTAGTACTCTCATGAGACGTCTCAGATGCTGTTCATTTTGTGCTTTTCTGTATATTAGTATGTCATCAAAGTACACTACGAGAAATTTGCCGATGAAGGGTCGTAGTACATGTGTCATCACCTTTATGAGAGTGCTAGGTGCATTGGTGAGGCCAAAAGGCAGAACCTTCCACTCATACATGCCTTCTTTTGTTTTAAAGGTTGTTTTCCATTCATCCCCTGGACGGATTTGAATTTGATGGTAGCCACTTCGTAGATCAATCTTTGAAAAGATAGAGGCTCCTGTCAATATGTCAAGCATATCATCCAAACGAGGAATAGGAAATCTGTATTTTACTGTGATTTTGTTAATGGTCCAGTTGTCAATGCACATATGCCATGATCCGTCTTTCTTTGGTGTCAATAGGGCTAGTACTGCACATAGACTCATGCTCTCAACTAAGAGCCCTTTCTTTAATAAATCATCCACTTGTCTCTTGAGCTCGGCATGCTCTGTAAGACTGAGACGGTAAGTGGGCAGATTAGGGAGTACTGACTCATGCACAAGGTCAATGGCATGTTGAATATCCCTCATCAGTGGTAGTTTATCAGGCAATTCCTTTGGCACCAAATCTGAAAAATCAGCAAGTAATTGTTTGATTTGTGGGGGATGTTTTACCTCTATCACTGGTTCAGCAGCTTTGGTAACAAGAGCTATGATTAGGCCGGCTTCTTCACTAATGGTTAGGAATTCTCTATAGGGCAGCACGCATAGCTTGTTGTCCACAGTGTTCTTCTTGCTGAAATTTTCTTTGCATGGTTGCTTCTTTTGCTCAGTGGTTGTTTTGGAAGAAGTCTTAGCAACATTTTTTAAGACATGTTGTCTCCTTAGTTGGGCAGCCCTTAACTTGTCTTTTACCTGAGGTATGTTGAGTGGGTTTAGAATGAACGGTTTACCTTTGTGATTGAAGATGCATTGGTTCTTAGTACCTCCCACTAGCACATTGTTGTCATGTAACTAAGGCCTTCCAAGTAGTACATCAGTGAGGACCATGGGGATGACATCACACCATACACTTTCTTCATAATCTGAGACCTTCAATGGGACTGAACACCATTGAGTTACAGCCATGGTGTTATTGTCTAGAAGAGATACCTTGTTTGGTTGTGGATGGGATTCAATCTTAAGCTTTCCGTCAATGACAAAGGCCTGAGATACCACATTCACACAACTTCCACTGTCCACAATCACTTGAGCTTTGTAAGGTCCACTAGACATTAAGGTGTAGAAGATATTGTGCTTCCTCCAGTCTGAAACCAGTCTTCACCCTTAGTTTCAGACACTAGGATTCTTGCAACCACATTGACATAAGCATGAGGATCATCATTCTCTTGTGCAAGCTCATCTTCCAATTCAGCCTCCTCTCCCTCAACTGCAACATTAACAGTCCAATCATCATCCTGAGGTTCGTGGATTTGTAAATCTGGATTGGATTCGATGGCACTGATGATAGAGTTGGATCGTCCCCGTTTAGGGCAAAATTTTGCCGTGTGTCAAGTCTTTCCACAACTGTAGCATGTCACAAATCCACTCTCCCTTCCCATTGGAGCCTTCCCCTTATCCTGTGTATCTTGTGGAGCTAGGGTAGGAAATCCAGTGGGTTTGGTTGGTACATAAGGCATTTTGTTGTCAGTTGGTTGGATGTACCTTCTAGAATTTGTTTTGATCAGATCCTCTGCTTTTAGTGATTTGTCAAAACAAGTACTTAAGGAAGGTATCTCGATCACACCAAGCTTTTCACAAATATCATACCTTAACCCCAGTTTTAAACGAGATATGAGCAGTTCTTCATCTTCTTTGTAGGCATTTGTTCGTGAAAGCAGTTCATTAAAACGATTAATATAATCTCCTAAAATCATAGTACCTTGCCTGAGAGTATTCAGCATGTCGTAGAGCCGACGCCGGTAGGTGGGTGGTAAGAATCTATCGTTAATAATAAATTTCAAGTCTTCCCAATTGTGAGGCATCTGACGACTACGGATCAGCCTATTCTCTTCATTCCTCCACCAGTCCTTAGCTCCTCCAGTTAACTTAGTGACAACTAATTGGACTTTTCTTTCTTCAGGCATATGGTACCATCGGAAGTAGTCATCAAAGGAAGTTACCCAGTTTTGGTAGTAGAAGGGATCGTGCCTCCTATTGTACTCTTTCAATTTTAACTTGACTTTGTTCGTATCGTTAGGCTGATCAAACTGATTGTCATACTCATTATACTCATCATTTTGAGCTGGGACATTCCTGCTAGGTTGCATAGTGACTCTTCTGGGAACATTACCAATGCAATTAATAATAAGTTGAACATTAGTTTGGGCAACAGTTGGTTGGGTGTTAGAGTGGGCAGCAGTACTCTCTTTTAAGTCGGCCAACTGTTGGTCATGTCCATCCAACCTCGTAGACAAGGCTTGGATTGCTTTCATCACATCTTGAAGGGTGGGTTGGGGTTTTTCTGTCTAAGCCATACCTCTGGTACCACTTAATGTAGAAGTAGATTACAAGAAACTACCCCAGCGGTTTATAACCCCAAACAATACATATAGGAGCAGGAAACAAAGAAATAAGACCATCAAATAAACCCCCAAGGATACAGTACCAATGTAGGAGCAAAACCAACCCAAAACCCAACCGATAGGAGAGAGAAAAGTCTACTATAGAGTTGGAGAGAGAGAGGTGCGGCCAAGTCTGTAGGAGTCCGATTGAGCTGCACTCTTGGGCATAGATAGTCCCTAGGGAGGGTACAAAAACCCCAAAAGTTGAGAGGATTCTGACGGCTGGTTGTGAAGTTACAAGCTTTCTTGATTTTCTGACCTAAGAGAAATAATCGCAGGCTTCAGGAGAGAGAATCAATTCTGGTTTTTAACTTGGACAGATCTGAACTTCTGAATCATAACAGTCGTATACTTCAACAACAGTAACTTCAGGATAAATTAAAAAGCTTTAGACAAGAAGAAACAAAGGGAAAAGTGGGAGAGGAGCGGCTGTCTCAGCTTGGGTTTCTCACTCACAGCTATCCTGGCTGTTCTAAGAAATTGACTGCAATTATTCTTTATTCAAATATGAAATTATGAGTACATAGGCTCATCTATTTATAGAGGGCAGAACAACAATCAAACTACTACTAGGAGCTAGTTTCCCAATAGGACTAGACACTCCTATTGCAACTAGGAATTCAAAATTGGACTAGGAATAATAAACCTATGTGGAAAACAAATAGATTCCTAAGACAATTTGGACTCGACATACCACTTACTTAACTCGATGGGCCCAATGACCCACTAATTAATTAAAAACAACTACTAATTATTCCCCTAGCCGATGGGCCCAATTGGCCCTTATTTGTACTTAGCCACTCAAGTGGACCAAATAGGGGTTCGGATGGCTTCTTGGCTGGACCTTAGCCACTCGGGTGGACTAAGGCTGGACCCTTCTTCCTCTCATATTTCCTTCCATAATGTGCATCTACATTAGCAAGAGAGTTTTTCTTATTTATAATCACCATTTGCAGTTTCTAGGTTAGGTTGAAAGCATAATTGTCAAAGGTCGACAATGCCTAGGTGACAAGATGTGTTTCGTGGTCCTGGGCCCCCAAACTTGAAATCCTGGGGAAAAATGGTGATGCAGATAAGTCACCTAGTAGGCTTATTTTATCGGAAATAAGCCTTAGGTTGGGTTATGCATGTGTTGGACCTTTGATCCCATGGGTTTTCTTTGTAATGGGTCACTTTGATGGGCCTAAAATATGGGTATAGAGTAGGAAAACGGGATTTAATTCATTAGTTTAGTTAGAGTACAGTTTTGAGTCTATTTCTTTTTTTATTTCAGTTTTCTAGTTAGTTTAGGCCTTTCTTTTTTAGTGTTTTGAGTTAGTTTTGAGTCTTCTATATAAGTTTGTAAGGGCCTACAACATTGAACACAAATTTGATTGAATGAAAAAAAAAAGAAGCTTTGTGCTGGAAAACTGTGAGATGCAGTACTGTAAGAGATAGCTTGGGTAAGATGCCCAAGGGAAGAGTGAGATGCTCGACCCAACCTATTCCCCTACCCCATTCTTCCCTTCATTCTCTATTTTCTGTTTTATTCATTCTATCGGTCCCTGAATTTGATTTTTATTGAATTTAGTAAAGATCCTGCCTAGGATTGGATCACTTGTGTCTCAATCTTACATTAAATGGGGGGAGAGGGGGAGTAAGAACTCTGTAGATTTATAAAAAAAATTAATGAAAGATGAAGTACAGGCAGATAACGTGTCTGCCACTGCTGGAGAAAAAAAGAAGCATCTCGGCAACTGCCACCACCATTGCTGCCGAAAAAGAAGAAAAAAAACCAGAAAAGAAGAAAAAGTAGCAGAAGAAGCAGCAGTGACAGCAACCACATCACCACTACTGCCAAATGGAGGAGGATATGAAAGAAGCAGACAGCAGCAACTGTGACCACCATTGCTGCTGGAAAATAAGAAAAAGAACTAGAAAATAAGAAGTAGCAGCAGCAGAAGAAGAAGCAGCAACGACCACATTACCACCACTCCGGAAGGCTTGAGAGAATACCGGCTGAGTTGCGGTGGAGTGCCGGAGTTGCAGTCTTGTCCATCGCTGGAGTTGGAGTCGTAGGGTGTAAGACCGGTAAAGTCACGGGAAGAAGAGTCAAGGGTTTCAAACTTTCAATCGTCTTCTATGTCTCAGCCTTTTTTCTTCTCTTTTTGTTTTGTTTTGGTTTTTTTTTTTTTTTTTTTTTTATGATTCCCTGTAGTGCATTGTATGAGAGAATTCTATACACAACCAATACAAATGTTTCAAAATGAATAAAAAAGATCACAATGTTCTACATCTAACTCTAAATAACATCCTAAAATATATTTTACTTGTAAACCCCCCCTAGGCGTGCCTAGGCGATCAAGGCACCGCTTAGGCACCTTCCTAGGAAACAAAGTGTTTACAACCTGCTCAGCTAGGCAATGGCTGAGGTTTCTTCAATGTCAAACCTGGTTTTGTATATTATTTCTTAATCCCTACACAATCTGACCCATGAATTGTGGAAGGGATTACTGATTTCATAAGGAGTGTTGCCCTCCGTTAATCATGATTCAAGAATTTGAAACATACCTTCTAGGAAAGAGAAGAGAGATCCACTATTTATTGTATTATAAACTCTAAGATCTACTTGGAGGAATCTTTCTGCATTCAGAAAGGATACACAGAACTACCTAGAAGATTCACAATTTAGGTGGGTAAGATCAATAATATTTATTTTACCATATTATATCCTTTCTGTAAAACACCTAAATAATGCTTTTTGATGCCTTCACTTCTCTGCCATGTTCATGTATGCTATAAAGTCTATCTCGCTGCTGATCTGGAGAGTATCAGTGATACTGTGACCTTTGCAGAATTCCTCATTAGCAATATCCTTGCCCATAATTAGATAAACTGAGAAAAATACTTCCTTTTTTCTTTTGTGCAGAAATGGGAAGCAGTTATATAATGGAATCGGGGTTCTTTATCAAATCTTTTGTGGCTACGATTTTTGTTGCTGCACTTGTGACAATTGGGCTTTTGTTCATTACATTGCTTATTGCATTAATTGTTATGTTGCAATCCTGTGAAAGTAGGAGTTCTGGGGTTATTCAGCTTCGGAAAATAAGTGATGATTATAGTTTTTGCAAGGTTTTTGCCCTACATGCAGAGCTTAATGCTTTGGAAGCTGATGAGTTTCCAAAAAATTGTAAGACACTTGCCATTCAGTATGTCAAAGAAGGTCAATATCTAAGAGATTTGAACTTGACCATGTCGGTGGCAGATGACTACTACTTTAGTTTGGCACCAGAGAAAGATGGTTTGGATGTTGTGTTAATCGATGTGGATGATGTCCTGTCAAATCCCTGTACTCATCAATTGAACAACCGGTAATTTTCTAATGACATTTTAACTTGCTCTTGTAGTGCTATTGGACACTTTCTCTCACCACTTTTCAAGATTGTTGTTGTGCTTGTGCCTCATGATAGCCAACTTGGTTGAAGTCAGAATTTCTTTTACAGGACCTGCTCTTCAACTCACATAAGTTTAAACCTCATCCCAGAATTATTTTTCTGTTTTCATGGTTTCTACAAGCTGTTATGATTCACCTGCGTTTGGTATTGTATCTTAATCCGTAGTGTTTCTGTGGAATATTTCTCCTTCTGACAGCATGATTCAGATCAACACCCTCTGTATTCTTTCTGTGAATACATAGGTCCCGTTATAATGTAATGATTCAACTGAAAGTTGAATGCGGCTAACATTGTCCACTTCTGCTATGGGACAGACTTGGTCAGCATGAAGAGAATGAATTGACTGAAGAGGCAAAGCATCTAAAGCACATGCTTGTTCTTGGATTGTACAAGAAGCTTCAAGCTAGTGGATGGTCCTTGATTCTTATCACCAGGAAGCCTGAGAAACAGTGGAATGCTATCCAAGAGAGCCTCATTGTTGCAGGATACGAGGGCTGGTCGTCTTTGATTATGAGGTAATTTTCTTTTGCCCTTGAGTAAATGATAATTGGCGACTGATTATTCTTGTTTTAGACTTTTCCCCGCTGATTTTGATGGGTTTCTACTTTCTAAAAGCCTAAAGGGTTAGGTTTCAGACACTCAAATAACCATGATCACAGTGATGTGGCAAATAACCAGAATTCAAAAATATTAAAAACAGTAAATCAACAACTCTGATGGATGTAATATTCTGGTATGAAATTGATAGCATAGCATGGAACAACTCTGCAAAAGATGGACTTGGTCCAATGGTTGGATCTCAGGAATGAGTACTGTTCCAGAATTAGCAACTTAAGATCTTAGAATCTAGGGACTCAAATAACGAACAAGTACTGAATTGATGGAGGTAAGATTCTGGTTAACAATAGTAATTAGACTACCAAGCAAGATATTAAAATATCAAGTAAATCCAATGGCTAGATTAAGAGTTGTAAATTTATCTGACTTTAGTATTGATGGAGAAGGAAGAATGAAGAAGTAAGCATCCCACTCCCACCTACCCTCAACTGGAATACCACCAGCCATTAATGGTATCCCACCACATAGCACTGCATCTCACAGCAATCTGAATCTCACAGATTAAAGAAAAGGCTCAAGCCAAAATCTCATTAATCAAATTCATGTACAAGGCTGGACCCCATTACAAACTTACCTAGAAGACTCAAAAACTAAAAAAAAAAAAAAAAAAAAAATCCTAACCCAATTCTTGACTGATAAGGTAATATGAGCTGACTAGGAATCTAAAATAATGAAGGAAACTGACTCAAAATATGAATGAACTTAAAGAATCCTAATTCAGCCTAACTAAACACTGAATAATAATTAAAATAAAGAATAAAAACACAGAATTAACTAAATCCCATATGCCTAGCCTCTACCCATATTGTAGGCCCATTAAAGTGGCCCGTTACAATGATAAGACATTGGCTCAAAGGCCCAACAAATACGTAACCCAACCCAAAGCTGATTTCTATTAAAATAAGCCCATTTGGGTGATTTAAGTGCATCAGATTCATTCTAACGTGCCTTTCCCTTTGGTAAATGCTAATAGGATGAACTGGAGACTGGTTATTCTCTTATTGGATTTTTTGTAACAAATTCATTTTGACCAAATATGATTCTTCAATTCCTGTAGAACATATCACTAAAGTACCCCTACAGGGGGGGGGGGATAGGCCTAAGCGGAATGAAAAGGTTAAAAAAATGAAATGAGAAATGAAAAATATTAGCCCCAAACAAGGTTTGTGAATAAGTGATTGTCTGATTGTGAGCAAGGGATAGTGGGATACCCATCTTTCACGTAACCAGGATCTATTGAATTCACAATTTGTTAAGACACTTCTTATGAATGCCAATTAAGTAACTTTTGTAAATGGTTCCTGAGGTTCATTTTTATAACCAGATTTAGTTCTCTGAAATTATCACTATGAGCAATGTTACATTGGTGCTGCCTTTTACCCTGAAGTGCCTGCGTTTTGTATAGCTTTTCACCTTAAGCACTTGTGTTGGCACAACACAAGTGTGGGTATGGGATCCATGTTGGTCCCTCCCTGAACACTTGGACACGACAGGGAAGGGAGGGGAGGAGGATCAGAATCACACCTGTTTCATCACATGTGTTTCTGTTTGGACTTTGGAGGCAAAGGACCATGAGACATGAGTTAAACTTATTTGATAAATCTGGATATTTTGCAAATAGGACTTTATAACTCAGTAATTTTTATTCAACCCTCAAGTCTTTTTCTTTTACAATTTCTCCATAAACTTATCTTTTTTGCATTAATGTCCCTGTATTTAAAACTATGACTTCTTTTCTTTTCTGAGACTATATAAGTAATTAAAAGACCTCAGGCAGTCTTGTACCTGATTGTTGGCGCATTCTAGACCCACACCCACTTTTGGACGCATAACGACCTATCCTAGGTTTTAGTGGTTATGTGGATCTGACTTCTGGACACATACCCATACATGATCCCCATACCTGAAACCATGTAACATAGACTATGAGTCAGACTTAATAGACTTTGATCCATCCTTTTTTGATAGTCCAAGAAATTTCTTAATTCTGCAGCTGAACTAGCCCATTATCTGAAGATAAGTCTTTAGGGCTCTTCTTCCCCCTCTCTCTCTCTCTCTTGCCTTTTTTTCTGGTAATTTTTTATAATCAAGATAGAAATTAACTTTGGAGTCAGCAACTTGAAGTTCTAACAAAAGATTCAACTGCCAACCAATTTGCCCAGTATATCTAGTTCAATCTTTTAGCTTGATCCAGATACAAAATTCCTTAGTTTTGGGGGATAACTCAATCTCCCAACGGGAGGGCGCAAGGAAACGCTCATTACAAAAAAGTCCGAAGAAAAAATAATATCACCATGTCCTAGTCTGAAACATTTGATCAATAGAACAGGAAGAGGTTGTGCTCGCTTCAATTGAACTTCAAGATGATTGTAGTTTTGGTTTGTTCATAAGGTTCAGTTACAGCATGAATTGGCATTTATTATGAATACAAGCAAACAAGTATTTGAATTTAAACTGGTAGTAGTTTGATTCAATGTCTTAGAATTTGGTTAACATTTTGAAATAACAATGGATGTTGAGAGCTTTATCCATGCCTCCTTGCATTGCATATCTTGTTTTACTTGTTGGGGTTACATCCTGTTATGGTTTGGGCATCTTCTGCATGGTGTTATATGACAGAGTTGTATTGTTGCTTAGAATCCTTCACTCTCATAATAAAAAAGAATGCTTAACACACGCACACAACTATCAGATTGATGCTTGCCCGGCATGGATAGAGTTAATTTAGTCTATGAGATCTATTTACAGGACCCACCTGACGCTGTGTCTGAACCCCTTGTGTGTGCCATGATAGACTTTATGTTAGCATAAACAGCTGACATGAAGTGATGCATTGAATGCACTGCTGATCAAGTGGGTGGGTTATTAGCAGTCATCTTGACCATTTCAGCCAGGATGTTCTTGTCAAATGTGGTTAGAATAAACATTTATGTGTTTGTAGGATTCAATTAATACAGGATTGAACCTCCACTATGTGCCCTTATATGTTTGTAGATAGTTAATCATTGTAATTTTTCAAATGCAGGAGTCTGTTAATGTATTTGTCACTCAAAACTAAAGTTCTGCTCTATTATTTTGATAATTAGCTGAATCAAGCCCAAGAACACATGGTTGCGTCATTGCATACTTCTTGTATGATTGTTCTGTTATTAACTATTGCATAAAGTACTGGTATATTGATGTTCTACCCCCCAAAAAAAAAAAACTGGTTTATTGATGGATTGTGTCTTTGCAGATCTGATGATGAAATGCAAATGGAGAACTGGGAATACTTCTCCAGAAGAAGGGAACATCTGCAAAACCAGGGCTTTCGTATCACAAGCGTGATTAGCAGTCAGCTAGATGCTTTAACTGGACCATGCTTGGGAAAACGTAATTTCAAGCTTGCAAACCCAATTTTCTACAGGCTAAAGGAACAGACTGAAAGCATACTACTGCTACAATAGAATATGTCCCTCATGTTTACAGTCTCTTGTAAATACTAAATATTCTTTTTGGCTACTAAGTCGAACCCTTGGAATAGAATCTTGTGGTCAGCACTCCTCCCCAACCCCATTTCAACCACCTCCAGATTCAACCATTTTTATGGACGATAGAATTGCCTTTGTATGCAGAAATTGTAAATATCCTTGAACATGAGAATTAAGCAAAGGAATGTGGGAAATTTGATCATATTTGCTATAATGGACAACTCGACATCTAATCCAGAAATTTGAAATCTGATTTTGTTTTTGTTTTTTTTTGTTTTTTTTTTGTTTTGTTTTGTTTTGTTTTGTTTTTTTTTTTTTTTTTTTTTTTTTTTTTTTTTTTTTTTTGTTTTTTTTTTTT
>NW_024868071.1:23586-35111 GCF_013358625.1 Macadamia integrifolia
TTTTGTTTTGTGAGGATGAGATAAATTTTGGTATATAACCTAAAAAGGCAAAAGAGAAAAGAAAGCGCACGACACTAGTGTATAGATTTTTGCGCACTTCCTCTCACATGCCTAACATCCTCTCCTCAATAAATGCCCCCTATTTGATGATTTGTCACTCTCCCCCTGTGCAAAATTGTAAATTGTATGAAACCTCTTTCAAGTCAAAATCTCACCTAAGTGATTTGCTTTGATAAGCTAGTTGAAGTAGTCCATCTTCATTGTGCCAAATGAAATGAATATGTGGCAATTCTAATCATTGGATAAATAGTACGTGGTTTGAATTAGCCACGTCAAATTTTAGTGCCTAAATCAAATACTCTCCCAATGTATGTCAATACATGCCTGTAATTCTTATACCAATATTGTGCACTCTTATTGCTCAAATTTTAAACTTCCACTTTCCACTTACCAAACTCTTTTTAAGCTTTCAACCGATAAAAATCGCTCCTTTTGGGTTAAAATATTACATGTGAACAGGGGACCTTAGGGTCCATCATTCCATCAAATTTGGAACACCTTGATAAGCTTACCAATATGGGCTGATTTAAAAAGTTGTACACGACCTAAAAAGGGATGTATTTGAAGGACATAGGAGTAAAATGGATTACAGAAGTGTAGGGACTAGTCTTCTTAATAGATCCCATTTAGATCAACAAGTCCTTTACATTAACCATTTAATCAAGGGATTTTATCATAGACATCTTAAGGTATCAAGTGAAAATAAGCATCAAAGATAGTCAAGCTCATCATAAATCCATCGTTAAAAAATAATGAGGAAAATCCGTATAAAAGGAAACCATACTTCTTGTAATTTACATAACAGTAGATTATAAATCAATTCTTATTCTAGCTCCTTCATCGCTATTTTCGTTGCTTCTGAAATTGAGTTGCACTAGTCCCACTCTGTTCCATTGAAAAAAAAAATGTAATTCTTATAGGCACAGAACTCATTTGCTGCATTGTTTTTGTAAGCAAATCATGCACGTCTTTAACTCCTGGAGAACGAGTTGGGGTTTGTTGTTTAAGGTATGATGACGATAAGCCAATATTTCATGAAAGTAAAATCGCTATATCATGAGATTTCACATTGGATCCTAACTCCAAAATTAGTGAGCCAAGGCTGACACAAATTATAGATCGGGAACTCAAACCCGAATATAGTGGTTTCATGATAGCAGTTCATGGTTAGCCAACTCAACCATCTATCTTTATACAGTTAGAGAATTTGTTAACCAACCAAGCGACAGACTTGTTAAGAACTTCTTGAAAATCCACAAGAAGCAAATGATCGTGGATCTCATTCTAGTTCATTAAGAACATAATAGAAATTGCAAAACTCATGGCAAACAGGTGTCCATCTGCTGAGAACACCAGAGGAACTTCGGCCAAATCAGTTGGATGAAAGAACTTTGATGGTCTACCAAAGTGAGAAAGCTTAATCCAAATTATGTTGAAATTGCTTTCGCTGAAGAAGTTAGTATATCCAAAGTATGTTGAAATTGCTTTCGCTGAAGTAGTTAGCATACAAGAACCAGCTACATACAAGGGCAAGGAGATGATACTTTTATATGTGTACTCAAAAAATGTGCAAGACAATGATATGTTTTGATAATGACAAGTCACTTTCAATTACTTCGAAAACACTTTTTTACCTTGAAGAACTTTTGAGAATAAGACAAATGATAGTTGAAAGAATGTTAGAAATTCTAAATACATTTATAGAGGTGTCATTTATACAATCCCACAAACCAAATTGGAGGCATGCTTGTCTTCAATAAGTGGGCTGGTTTATGGGAAACACCGGTAAGCAGATTTGAAGGATTGGGCTAGGCACTTGCCCATTTTTTTTGTTGTTTACATGGTGATTGATGTATCCTTGATTCCTTGGTCAGGAACTTTGATACTGGCATGCCTTAGATTTTTTTTTTTAATTTTTTAGGGTGGTTTTGGGTAAGGATTTGTTCAAAGTTCATAGCCAATTGGTTGTTCTAATGCTAGCCAACAGGTTTATGGACCTTGTTTTTCGTGGCAACAATGGTTCTATTGCGAAGAATGGCTTATGCTACAGAAACAGAACCGCTGCTCTCCAATACTTCACGTTTTGGAATTTCTTCCATTAGCTTGTCATCCTGCTCAATTGCCCTTTCATTAGAAGAATTCTATGCATGATTCTTTTCTAAGCTTATGGATGACAAGATATGTCGTTTAATTAATGGTTAAGCTGTTTAAAACATGGCCTTGAATGAATTGAATGGCAAAGCAGGATTTGGGTAGCCAATCTCATTTAGTTGAGATGAGGTTTGGTTACGCTGAGTGTCCATAACTTCCACAGGTAATGGAAGTTCATTTTGGTAACAGATTGAACCATTAACAACAATCATAGGATTCGATGTGGGCTTCAAGATCTTCGGTTAAAAGTGAAAGTGAATTCAAGAAAAATAAAATTTGCATAGCCAAAGTGAAGTTTCAAGGCAACGATGGCCTAACTTTTGTCATGCAAATGTGAAGATATTTTTCCAATGTCAGAGAAAATATGTTAGTCCCACATTCCATGGATTGGGCCAAGGCACAATCTAGGGTTAATAAAAAATTTTAATCATTTGATATCCTTAAAGGGTGCCAAGAAAATATTTTCAAAAACAATTCTATCATGGTAACTGTCAAAATTCAGATCCCACCTCCACTCCTAAATTGTTCAAGTTATAAGTACCATTGTGATCCTAATCTGATATATGTAATTCTCAATAGCATCTGCCCACATTTTTGCAAAATCACTGCCTATTGGAAAACTGGTGGCCGGTTGCCTTGGCTATATCCTATGTTAGAAGCTTCCTTGCATATCAAATGCTTGTTGACCACTGCAAATCAAAACAATGCATTTATGGAATGAATTTATGTGAGAAATTAGATGATTTCTCCCTAGCTAGCGCCGGTATTGGATGATGAAATAACTTAGAGGGGGGTGAATAGGTTATACTAGTGATTTTTAAACCTCTTCAATTAATAATCCCAAATATGATTATGAATTAAAAAATATGGAATAAATAAAATAAAACATAATCACTCAACACCAAGGTTTATAGTGGTTCAACTCAATCCGAGTCTAGCTCACTCCTTACAAGCTCCACTTGTAAGGTATTCCACTAGTTCTTCCCTTTCAGTACAGTAGGTAGGGAGGAAAACCTTTACAAATATCTTTCACAGTAGAGAGTGATCTTTACGATCTCATTTACAGGAGAGAATGACCTTCACAATCTTTTTCGGATAAGAGGATTCCACACTAGCCTAAGTACAGTCCAAACAAGTGTAATTATAAAGATAGAGTGGAACAAGATATTCGAGTTACCTCGTGTGGTGCGTGATATAAATATGCAATAATGATATTAGCATGCAACTTAGATGTCTTCCTTATAGATGTAGATCATAAGGGAAGACTTGTAAGCTGTCTTGAGTTCTTCAGCTTTGGAATGATCTTAATGATAGAACTCAATGTGCTGATGCTTTTCTTCACTTTTTAGCTTTTGATAATGATAATCAATGTTCAATTAATTGTTAATTTAATAAGTTATAAGTGGGGTATATATATATAGGTGATTATCAATCCTAAACTACGTAGGAGTATAATCAAATTTGAGAAAGAAATATGGCCTCACGGACATATTTTTCCTATATCGGTAACTACTGGAAGGATCTGGTGATTACCGGATCATATGACCGTTGGATGAAATAGATTCTTAAGGATTCAAAAATTATGACCGTTGGACAGCCTCAGACCATCCAGCTAATCGGGGATCTTACCGGAAGGCATCTGATAGTTACCACCAAGGGCCGGTTGTTACCGGTTTGTCTCTATTGGTCTGGGTCTGAAGAATTTTCGGATCATAGAACTGTACCGGTAATTACCGGTTCCTACCGATAGTTACCGCCAAGGTTCTGTTTTCTGGCCTAACAGACTGTGCTTATTCAAACAGTTATAACTTTATCATATGAGGTCCAATTGACCTGATTCAAGTTGTGTTGGTTCCACAACTCAATGGTCTACATTTTTCCAGTTGAGCTTGGCTTCAAAATCGATCAATTAATATGATTAAAATACCCTTAAGTAAGAGCCTTGCTATTATCTTAGCAAAGGATTGTGTTTTGGCATTACCAGCACACTCAGGGTCTTAGGGTATTATAAATGAGCACCACCTAGAGTCATACTCTATCATGCATGTGGGCTACGCTGTGTGTGTTTTTACAACTTATTCTACTCAAGACTCTACACATTGGATCGTTAATCTTGACTTCTTATGTACATGCCTTCCCATATCTTCTCTTTGTCTTGCTCTCTTGACATCTTCCAATTCTTGACGCTTTAAGGTTTTTCATGATTATCAGGAGATCTCCATGACTTCAACACCTTACTTTGTGGTCCATGTCATGTCGAAGTTCTTTCCTTCACATGTCACTTAATAGATATTAGAGAATTACATTTATTTGTTATCATCAAAACTAATATGGAGTTAGAACTCCGGAGGTTAATGCGTATCCCCAACAGATGAGAAACAAGTATGTCTGTGAAAGAAGCAAAATGGCACTAGTTGATAAAGATAAAAGAGAAGATTACATGATTGTCCAAAATCAGGTTTGAGCTTAAAAATCTCCCAAAAATAGTGATTCCTCATATTCGACATATAATCAGGTATTTTTTTATGACTGAAATAGTTTTGTAAATCTAAACTTAATTTTGGGTATTTTTGTAAACTTGAACTTTAAGTGGGTAATTTTGTAAAGGAAAAAGCTAATTTTGAACATTTTTATTAACTGAAACTTTGGTGGGTAATTTTATAAAGGGAAACCAAAAAGTGTAAAATCATGTAATTTTCCCAAAATAAAATATGTGTTGCAACCATTGTAGTAGTTTAGTAAGCTGGGTGAAGCCACCAAAGCAGCCAAATGGATTAGTGGCAGCCTCACTGACGGTGTTGATGAGGTCCCATGTTATCTTTCATTCTGAACCTGAGAAGAAAGGTTGGGGACATGCTCAACTTATCTCAATTTTGGGTGCTGAGATTATAGTAAACCCTGAACCATAATTTAGAGAACTCCCACCTTCTCAAAAAAAATGTGTAGAATTATTACTTTACCATCCCCTCTTTTCAGCACCCACAGCAAATACTTTCCACCAGTTCCGCCAATTTTTTTTTTTTTTTTTTTTTTGGGGGGGTTGGGGGTTTGGGTGCTTCAAATGCTTTACATCAATTATTATCACAATTCACATAATTATCATTATCATCTTTGTTAGCATTTTAACACACACACACACACACACACACATATACATATATATATATATATATATATATAGAGTATACCGAAAAAAAAAAAAAAAACCTTTGATATGGTCTTTCCAGCTCCATGTCTTTTACATTTCTATGCATAAAAAAAATTGCAAACCAACATTATAACACTCGGGTGCAAAATTGTGATGTAATAGAAACCTATGAAGTACAAAAAAACTAAATGTCTTGCTGATTCCATGGTTTCAGTTCCATAAACACTACATTATGTTTCTAACTCTTTTTTTTTTTTTTTGGGTGGTGATGGGGTGGTGGGGCGCTGAACACTGCATAAGTTACAATTCAAAAAGAGCATAGGCAATTTGTACACGAAGCACAGTTGAGATGTTCCATAGATCCTAATCTCTAAGAACCCAATGGTGGTTGGTCATAACTTCATCTGTTCCAGTGCTGTCTGCACCATTACAAATATAAGTTAATAATTTGAAGAATCAGAGTTTTTGAAGAAGATGACACATAAAAGCAAAGAACTTAACCTGAACACTGCTTTGACTGAACTTTGCATTGCAAATACTCCATTTTTATGAACCATGATCCTCATCATCCAAGTCCACTACATTACTTGCAGTAAATAGCTTGGTCAATTTGTGGGGGAATTTGCTTGATTTCAGTTCTAAGTTCTTGCTCAATCCTATATCTGTCAATAACCACAGAAGCAGTTAAAAAATGGTACATCAGCCAAAGAAATAAATTCACAGAATAGCTTGTTTTGAGTGGAACTACACTTACAGGTTAAACCGGTCCTCAAATGTGATTAAACTTATAGCCAGGCCAAGGTGGCCAAACCTTCCAGATCGACCCACCTGTAAGAAAATGTTTCAGTAAAGAGAGAATACTCGCTTTACATTCAAGCTGAAATGGAGCAACTGAAACAGAGGGATATACACATACTCTGTGCAAGTAAGTTTCAGAATTCTTTGGGAAATCAAAGTTGATGACAACATTAACTGCCTGGATATCAATACCCCGAGTGAATAGATCTGGCCAACAGAAAGGAAAAAGAACCCCGTTGAGGGACCTCACATAATAATCGCCAGATTCAAACATAATCCAAAAGAATCGAAAAATCAAAGCCCTGCAAGATACAAAACTCTAAACCACCACAACAGAAAATTTAACATGAGAGCTTCCAAGAAATGGTTTTGTGCTCAAGTCTAGAAGCTGTGCTGCCAGAACAGTAACATGGATGAGTCCTCTCATTTTAGAGTTACTACATGGAATGCTTTCAGTCATTTAAATCAACAAAAGCCTGCCACTTCCAGAAACAGCTTCATAAATAGTTAAGGCTACAGTTAAACCCCGCCGCCTATGGAAAAAAAAGTCTTGCGCCATGAGAAATCCTATGCCTGTCCGTACAATAACTTATATAATCCATACCGCATAACACCATGTGCCATTTGATATAAAGTGCAAAAGAAAATGCCACAAACCATACCACCTACCAGTCCACCTTGGTCTCTAAAGTTGGGAAAACTTAAAATAAAAGTTGCCTGATGAAGCAAACCACTTTATCATAACATCCTTACTCCTTTATGATGCAAAGTATGTGCAAACACACATTTTTTTTTTGGGATTAATAAATAATTCATTACCAAGAGGAGAAGAATATACAAGGGGGGAAAAAGGGGGGGGGGGAAGAGAATAACCATCAAGGAAGGGGGATGCGATTGACCTGCAAGTTCCATGAAGCAATGATATGGGCGTTCTTAAGGGAATTGGGACAGGATGGGAATGAAGGGATTGGATTTTGGATGTAACATCAAAGTAGATGGCTTTCAAAATCTTGTCCGGAGACCGAGAGTTGGAAGACCATCTACAGATGTTTCGCTCCATCCAAAGATGATTTATGGTTGTACAAAAAGCCAACTTGCCAATGGTGTCATAGATGGAAGAACCAGAAAAGGTCATGTCAATCCAGTTCCATTCCCTGTCAAAACTCAAAAGGGAGAATGGATCTACTAGCAGGCCAGGACATAGAAAGGACAGATTTCTAGACATATGAGGAGAAGGGGAAGCAGAAGAATAGGTGGGGGATGTACTCAGTACCTTGGGGGCAAAGACAAGAGGAAGGGTTGGTGGGAATATGGCGGTAAATGAGGAAGGTTTGGGTAGGGAGATAGTTGGAAAGGCAGCGCCATAAAGTAAAGCTATGGCGGGGAATATGGCCTTTAAACCAAACCAAATTATGCCACGGGACCACAGGGGTGGGGGATCTAATGAATGACCAAGCAGAGGCAGAGGAGAAGATCCCATTCGAAGAGCGTAGCCAGGTGCATTTATGCTCTCTTCCTTTATGGCCAGGAGGGGGAGGAGGAAGGGAGGTCCAAAGGTCAAGGAGGGGGGGGGGAGAGAGGGAAGGGGAGACCAGCCTATGGGAGAGAGGATTAGGGAGACAGATGCATTGACGGGGAGACCGGAAGAGTATATATTCCTGGGAGAGATCAGATGAGACAGGATACCCGAATATTAATTAGAGTGTTTTATGTACTTCCCCCTAATTGGCCGCCATTGCTAGTTCCTCCGACTCGTTTTGCTTTCCTTTGACATTTGGTTTGTTTCCAGGGAGTGTCATAGCTTCAGAGGGTGCTAGTGCTTTGGAGGTGTAGCCAATGGACAAAGTGAGTGGTTTCAATATTTAATTTTATTTTTAGTTTTGGCTCTCAAATGCAAGGAACTACAAGATCTGCATATTCAAAGTCCTAAAAAAGGTCCAAATCTAACTTCTTTTTTTCCAGCAACGCTAGTGGAATCATGAACAGGCCATCACTTCCAATGAAATCTCAAGGCTTGTTGCAAGGTACACCAAAAAGACGACCATCATTTCCAGGGGATCATACAATTGCCATCTCTGAAGGATCTAAGGCTGTCAACAGGGAAAGCTTGCAAGGCACAGAAAACACCTAATCATGTGAGAATAGCTAGAGATGAAGAAGAGAGATTTTACTGCGAGGCTATCTCATTGCTCGGTTGTCAGGACTGATAAGATGGTAACTCTGGCTTGACTGGTTTTTTAATTGAAGATATCTTGGCAGCAAGGACTAAAATATCGGAACAGATCAGGTGAATCGTCTGATTTGAAACGGAATCATCCGACCATGACCCTGATTTCACCTGATTCTGAAAAAGGTATTCTGACTGATCCCAGCCGATTCCCATCCAATTCAAATCGGAATCAGATTGGAATCCATGGAGCCTGATCTGCACCCAGATTCCAAGTTTTAAAACCCTTGCTTGCCAGGATGCTTCAGCAAAACTGAAAACCACTTAAAAGTGTGGGGTGAGGGTTGAAATGGGAAGGGAAGAGGTTCATCCTCATCCTCTGCCCTATTGCTGTCAAGGTATTAATTCAGGCTTCAGCAAAAACTTACTACAAAATAACTATTATAACCTAGAGACTTTCATAACATTGTGAAATTACACATGAACCCGTCCTATGAGAATTCTTGAACATTGTAGGAAGGACAGTTAAGGAACTGAGCCCACTAACACTTCACCAAGCATAGCATACACTACGCGGACCCTTCAAAATTTGACCACAGGCAAAGTTAGGTCTCAATATATTGCTTATCAAACTGACTTGTATAGTGATAATGTACATAGAACATTCCTAAAATTATTTTTCAAAAACAATTGGTCTCTGCCCTCTCTCGCCCTTCCCAGAAGGTTTTCCCGCTGGGGGCAGCCTGGCCATGAGGCTGGGCTGCTCCCCCCCCCTCCTCTCTCGGCCATCCTTCTCCTTCTCTCATCTTCTCCATCGTCCTCCGTCTTTCTTTTCTTCTTCACCATCTCCCTTTCACCTGATCTCTTCTTCTTCCTCTTCTGTCTCACATAATTGGGAGGTCACGATCCACCCTTTGCCAACTCCCTTGAGTTTCCTTACCGTCAGGCCTCAAATCTGGTGAGTTCTTCTGGAACTTGTTGACGCCGCTGCTCAGTTTCATGCATTACTCGCGGCTGTCCAAGCCGCAGTCCAGATTTGGATTCTCTCCGGTTTCTCCGTCTCCCAGATCGAATCATTTGCACCGCCAGCGCCCCAAGGCCAGCCACTTGCTTGGCCAGCAGCCAACAAGGCTGTCAGCTATGCTCGGCCGACAGCCGCATCGTCGTTGCCCTCTGCAAGGCCGCCGCCCCTTCTCAGCGGCTGCCACCTCCGCTTGGCCAGCTTCTTGCTTGGCTGTCGACCTCCACAAGGCCAGCGCCCCGCCGCCATGGCTACCTTCTTGCTGACAGAGCTCTGATTTCGTCTTGGCAGCTAGGAAGAAGTTGCGTGGATATATGTTGGGTAGGGTTTGGTGGAACCCTACCTGGAATTGTCTTGTTTGCCCCTCTTCTTTGATTTGGGCTTCTTGGTTCTTGTCTCTTAGCCCATGTGGGCTTTTTGAGTTATGAATTGTGTTGCCCAATTGGTCTTGAGACGTTGCCCTTAATGGGCCTTTGTTACCCTTTTTTGACTAGGTTGCCCTTGCTTGTTTTGGGCTTTCTGGTTTTATTTCCAAGTCCATGTGGGCTTTTGTGATATAATGGACATGTTTGTGACATGTTTGTGACATGTTTTTGGGTCTTCAAGCCCATTGGGCTGTGGTTGTAGTCTTTTCTGGGATTTTGTCCCCCTTATTGGGTTTGTACCCTTGGGGCTGTATATTCCCTCCCCTTCTTTTAATGAATTTACTTATTCACCCAAAAAAATATGTACATAGAAGTGTAAATATATGCGCTTTGTGTGAGTTAATGAGGTAGTAACAAAAAAAAATGTGCCCAACCGCCCACGCATTTGCATGCAATTAGACTGAAAATTGTAATAGGAGAACCATGTAGAAAAGTGGATTAAAAGAAATATAATAGAAGAGCAACCAACATGCTGAATTCAAGAATTAGGAGCTGAACTGGGATCTGTGTAAATCCCAGATCCAGAATGAATCAAAATAGTGAATATGCATCAGAACAAGGACTGGCCAGCTTTTTCATAATAATAATTAAAAAAAAAAAAAAGAGGACTGTGCCAGCTGCACTGCAAACCGGTCTACCCAACCTGCGAACCTGCAAACCTGCTTTAGGGCACATGATATCATTGAGCTGAATTTAAGAATTAAGGTCCAGCTCAGCTGAACTGGGATCTGTGTAAATCCCAGATCCAGAATGAATCAAAATAGTGGATATGCATCAGAAGAAGGACTGGCCAGCTGTTTCATAATAATAATTAAAAAAAAAAAAAGACTGCCAGCTGCACTGCAAACTGGTCTACCCAACCTGCAAACCTGCTTTAGGGCACATGATATCATTGAGCTGACCCAGGGTAGCCCTTCTAACGGTTTGAATTAAGATTGGCAAGTCCTCACTGTCCAAGTAAACCTCCACCAAATATTTTTATTTCTCACATAAAATGGCATGGTGACCCTCACCTGAGCAGACAAGATTTCTGCAAGCACCATTACGGAAGTCGTGGAAAACTCGATTTCGATGAGATTGGAGCATTTTAGCATGAATGTAGAAGCATGAGTACCCCAGCTCAGTGATTTTCTTTGCCAACAACTCCACCCGATTCACCGAGTTACAAAAAATTATAGACTGGTTTATTTGGAGCTGTAAACAAGAGACTATTAAAGTTCCTCCAAATTTGCAGATCAAGAAAATGATGAACAAATTCAAAATAGAATTTAAGCCAAACCTTAGAGAAAAGAGTATTGAGACAATGGACTTTCTGTCTTTCCTCTACAAATGCATAATACTGAGTTATACCCTTGAGTGTCAGCTCATCCATGAGATTGATGATATAAGGTCTCGGCAGAAACTTCTCTTTGAAAGACTTGACAGTCACCGGGAATGTTGCAGAAAATAACAAAATTTGGCGATTCACAGGGAGAAAAGTGATCAAGTGCTCCACCAAAGGTTGAAACTCTTGAGACAGAAGCTTATCAGCCTATATGATCAAAACCACAATGGACCCCATTCATAAACATTTCATCTTATATTTAATCAAAGTTAATGATGGTTGATAGAAATAACAATGTCAATATATATACAAATAGACAAAGGCCGCAGCTTAGAACTAAATATGGAAGTTAATCTACAAAAATTCCCATCATATCTAACAAATTCTTTTTTCTCTACCAAACTCTCTTCCTATGGACAACCCCCCCCCCC
>NW_024868071.1:35131-62045 GCF_013358625.1 Macadamia integrifolia
CCCCCCCCCCCACACACACACCCCAAACAAAAAGGGAAAAAAATAACTCTGGAGTGTGAGATAGCGACCAGAATTGGAGCTCATCACCTCCAAGGAGAGAAAGAAGAGAGAGAGGTAGAGATTGGGATTGGCGTTGAGGGGGAAAGGTCGGGAAGGCGGAGGGGGACCAGAGTGAGAGAGGAGACGGTAGAGATGTATGAGGCAGGAAAACAGAGAGGGATGGAGAAGGGAGAAGAAGCTTGTCCATGTAAATTCAGCGTTTGGATCACCGATTTACAGTTGAAACCCCCCAAACAAGAAAAAGTACACAGGGAAAGTCAATGCAGCAATTGCTCTTGTTATACCAAAAAATGTGTTGTTTATTCACCCCCCACCCAAAAAAACAAAAAATGTGTCGTGGACCTCGTAGTTGGGCGATGAATACTCTTTGAACTGTGTTGAAGGAGGCTGATAAAGCTAGTAGTTAAAGCTGAAGTTTTGGAAGGTGTTGATGCACTATTGCTTCTGTCGGTCTGATGTAAGGTTGGTTTACACTAGGTAAAGAACCACAGTTGATTAAGCACTCCAAACCAAACTCATAACATTAAGTTCAGATTTGATCAATTAACAGATTTAATCAAACCTGGTAAACAGGGATGAATAGGAGACTGATATGTTGGTCAAGTGGTCCCTTTGATGTGCTGATCAAACCCTCCAAAGGGTCTTGTGACCTGATCTCAGGTTTGAGAGACTGAGAACAGGTTCCTAACTAGGAAACTTTAGAGGAATCCTGCAACAGCTGCAACTGAGCTCCAATGGGGACCAACCTCCAAAGGGTCTTGTGACCTGATCTCAGGTTTGAGAGACTGAGAACAGGTTCCCAATTAGGAAACTTTGTGGAATCCTGCAACAGCTGCAACTGACCTCCAATGGGGACCAAGAGCAGGTCGAAGGGGCCTCCTAAGGTCAGGAACAAAACCCCAAAAGGGCCTTTGAACCTAGGCAGCAGGATGGAAGATATGGCCAATCGATGGGGGTCTTCAAACCCTGACAAAGGATGGTCGATTCGATCCTTGGCTGGCTGCTGGTCTTCAGTCTGACTTGATGGGTTTGCAATCTAATGATGGTCATCAGCACACAAGAAACAACAGGTAAACAAAGAAAGGAAAAGAATCAGATGGAGGGGTTGAGAAGGGGGAAGAGGAAAAGATTAAATTGGGCATCTCACCTCTCACATAACAGCTCTCTCAGCCAAGAGTTAACACTCAAAATTCACTATTTCAACTTTTTTATAACTTCCATCGATTAAAACTAAATAGGCTTTATGCCTTCCAACAGAAAAGGAAAGTAATTAAAATAGGTAATCAACTAAATTTTCCTAAACCCAAATACTTGTTGGCCAAACAATTACAAAAATAGAAACTACTAATTAATGGCTTTGCCTAATAAAAGGAAACTAACCTAAGACACCAAAATAGAAACTAACTTGACAAACAAAAAGGAAACTAATCCTAGGGTAATTGCTGAATTCAATGGAAGCTTGCTGAGGTGTTCTTCATGAAGCTCCTTTCTTCCAAAATTGAGGACAGCTGGATGAGCTTCTAGAAGATTTTCATTGCACAAAATCTGGACTGAGAAAAGATGCTGCGATGGGGAGATAGTGCCTTGCTGTGCTGGACTGAGAGACCAAGAATGGAAACCAAATATTTGCCCAAATCTGGGTTGACTTGATGGACCAAATCAGGGTCAGATCTGGGCCAGGAATGGCCTGGATCGATGGCAAGCCTGGCCCCAAATAACCAGGTCTGAAAGGGGACCCCAAAGCTGGTTCAATTGACCCCTTTACCTACATCAGGGTCAGGCCGAACCTGATTGGAGGCTTAGACTGAGAACTGGGTCCAAATTTGGGTTTGGGTCTACTAACATATTTAGGATTTATTTCTATTTTGGGATATGCCCTGCAGTGGCGGGTGCCTCACGCACTGGGTATCCCCTTTTTTTAAACTATTTTGGGATAATTGTGTGATCTTTTATTTATTTAGGTAGATTGAGCAAGAGATTCGTTTGAATTGATTTCAGTTTCCTAGTTTAAGAGTTTCTATTATTTAGGAGTTCTATTTTCCTATTTATATGCATGTACCTTACTATTGGGGTTTTAGAACTGAATAAGGAGTATGTGGTGATGCCAAGGCATAGGCCTGCTGGCCATGTGTGATATGTATTTTCCTTTTCTCCCTCATCTCTCTTCTTTCCCTCCTACCTATTTCTTCCATTGCTTGATTCAGTAGAGTCCTTCAAGTAAGTTTTTCCCTATTTGCTTCAATCATTTTCTACCCATTCTTTTCTTTTTCCTCTTCTCTCCTTGTTTTCTTCTTCTCTATTTCCTGTTATCTCTATTTTTACTCGTTCTTCTGTTGGGCGGTACAACAAAGCTGAGAATAAAAACTTGTAGACCCATCATTCCCATTTGGTTTGCCCCAAGGCATTAATTCACCACCTCCAAAGTTACCTTCTGTTGTGGAATCAAACCAGCAAACTGACCTGATGCTTTTGGCTCATTTAGCCCTAATTTGCAGAGAATTTTTCTCCTTTGATCCTTGACCCTTGAGCCTATTCTTGGTGTGGGTTTCATAGAGGCAGGAATTTCAAATCTTACCTCATTTCCTGCAATTTGGAGCATTGGTTGGGAGATTTCGATCGTAAGCCAACCAAGTGCCGCTGGTTGCTCTCGGTTGGGAGGTTTAAGACAACCTCTCCTTCCCCTCCTTTGATTTATTTAGCCTATTATCCCATAATTGATGATAATACCCCTCCCTTTTGTCTTTATCCCCATCTATCCCTTTAATTTTTTTCATTCCAAGTTTATCCACAGTGTTTAATTATAATTACCTAGTATCCCTTCCCCTATTTACTGCCAAGAGCCCTTAAGATTCTCATCATTTACTGTTTTGAAATTCCCTTCAGACATTTGAGAAAAATTAAAGAATTTGGCACTACTATTACACATTGAGCCACTAGGCACTTGGGTGGAACAGGGTTCTCAAACCCGAGAGTGCACCGGCTATGTTGAAGTTGCTTTGGATTTTGCACTAAATCTGAACTACAATCTCTTGGTTATTTTTACAATTATTGTAGGCTATTTTTGGATGATCTCATGACGGATTTAGAATTCCTGAGTGCAGGAGAATATACTGTGCAAAGATAATCCCCACAGCTTGAGATGTAGCATGGAATATGGAGAGTCTTTACAACTAAGGCTGCTCAGGAGAGATTAGCCATCTTCACACACTACAAGCTTGAGAAGGCAAAGGTTTCAGTCTCTACCTTTGCTGTCGTGCTGCTACTTCCACTTCTAAGAATTGTTGTTCTCTGACTATAATTTGGGGATGGTATCCTTTTCATATTAAGCTTTTCTTTTCCTCTATGAAATTTTGTTTTGTTTTTCAGGAGTAAGATCTTGATGTACTTAGGGTTATGTGGAACCCTTTGTCATGGGTTACGGAAACAGCTGCGATTATGGCCATCACCCTCACTAATGGAGGACCACAATGGAAAGAAAAGAAGGGGAAATGCAACAAATGTATTAGTAGTCAATGGTAACGGCGGTAACAGTGAAAAGACAAGCACTCCCTCTCTCTCTCTGTCTGTCTCTTTCTAGCACTTTATATAGGCCCTCAGACTTGGGGCACAATTGTTCCTCCTCAAATAAACAGCACAAAGTGGAGCATGGACAAAGTGGATGTTATTTCTACCTCCCAGTTAAAGACAGCACAAATTGGGGCATGGGCAAAGTGGAAAGAATGGCCAAAATGGTGGTAATATGAGTTGCCTGTGCTGGAGAAGACGGGGATAGGAGTGGGTGTTGAGTGAGGGGGAGATAGAAGATTTAATTTTAAAATGGGAGAGTTTGGTAATAGGCAAAGTGGGTATTTTGTAAAAATTTATGGAACAGGTTACCAATGCTGATTTGGCATGACATCCCACAAATGGGGAGACCCAAAATGGGGTATCAGAAACTTGGGAGGGACATCAAACAGGGTATCCCAAACATGATGACCGAAAATGTAAATTAACCTATATGGTGTCCAATAGTTAAAAACCGTCTGATGTTTATTCAAACTATTGCAATATCCATTAACATATATACTTGCACATACATCAACATATACATTATTCATTACTACTTTCCTGAGTTTCTCTCACAACTGGGAATTTAGGACGTTACACAAGAACAAATTTGAAGGGGCGCACTTGGTCCAACGGTTAGGTACGAATGTTGCGAATTGGTGGTCAAGCAGTCGAAACAGCCTCTTGACATTCTTGGGGTAAGGCTGTGTAGTTCTCGCCCGCCCCCTGAAGGCCTTTGCACATGCGGGAGCCTCATGCACTAGGTACGCCTTTTTTTACCCAAGAACAAATTTGAAAACCCTGGTAATGCAGATCGATCAGAGCATCTGCTTGTGGTGGGCTTAAGAGAGAGAATAAGACAAAAAGAAAGGGAAGCTAAGGGGCTGTTACAGGACTGTGAACAGTACCCATGAACAAATATGAGAAAGGAGAGACGGGAGAGAAGAGAGAGAAAGGAGAGATACCAACCTCCACTTATAATTAAACCTCAACTCATTCCATTATCAAATTGTTGGATTTGGCCATAGGCCTACATAACTTTATAAAGACTCAAAGCAGGAAATAAAAATAAAACAAACAAACCCAGTCTCCCAATTGCCAACTGTATGGGAGGTTTCCTACACCGATTATAAAACTAAAATACAAAAAAATCAAAGAGGAAACTGACCTAAAAAAAATGGGTTTATATAGTAACATAATCTAGCTCAGCCATTATAATATAATAATAAGGAAATAACCCAAACAGGACGTGCCATGAACAGTAACACGTGAACAGTAAGTAACACATGCCATCATAGTTGTCACGGGGCCTGGGCGAACTGAGGTGGTCGAGCGGAGAAAATTTAAGACAACACCAGCAAGGCATCAGTCCAGGCTAAGCCGTGTGGACGCCTTGGCAACTATGCATGCCATGTCTAAACCAGAGAACTTGTTCAGAGTTGAACCAGACCAACACAACCCAACCCACAGGAACTGGTTTTCTATATCCTTTCTAGCAGAATACTGCAACAGTACTGCATAACATGGTAGTGATAATTAGAAGAGTGTGTCCATCAAACATAAGTTATTGAATAAAAGGGAATATTCTTGAATAAATGAATATTAAATTCATCTACTCTTGATTATTACCTTGTTGACATCACAAATGACGTACACAATTAGATGCAGAGAAACATAGTGATCAGCAAATAAAACTGACTTCACTACTAATGTACACGTACCTTGAATGTGAATTTCAATCATAACTGTTAAATGTTGTCCATATATCACCAATTAAAAGCAATTTAATGAAACACTAAATACTGAGACCACAGCTGAAACAATATCAACAATTAGAACAGTAATGGAACACTATACATAGGTTTGAATCCCCAGGACACAAATTCATGCAATAAATGTTTGACATTTTCTCCTCTTACAGCTGTATGCATTTGTGGGATGGGGATGGGTTTCCTCAATTGAAGAGTAGATTCTCTTCAACTCGAAAAATGTGGATTCTCTCCTATGTATTAGGGGGATTCCCTACAGCTATCCTTCTTTTTATTCTTCAATTTCAGCTACAGTTTCTCAATAAATAGACAATATTAAACAGTTACAATCAAATGAACAGACAAAATTTCAATTGTAACTGCTTTCTTTTAACAGATACAATATTCAATTAAGGAAAATGGAGAACCTATCAAGGCAGTGCAACAAACATCAATATGGGCACTAGGCAAAACTAAATAGTAAAATCTAGAGACAACCATTTTTCAGTTCATGAGTGTGTTGAAAGAGTCAAAATTTGCATCAAGAACCAACATGTAACAGTAGAATTGCTCCGATATCATACCTCATCCATGACAAGCATTGAACAGTCTTTCAGGATGCAAACCCCCTTCTTCACAAGGTCAAGTATTCTACCTGGGGTTCCCACAAGTAAATGAACTGGCTGGTACAAACGCATGATATCATCCTTTAAGCTAGTTCCACCAGTGGTTACCATCACTTGAATTTTCAAATGCTTGCCGAGCTCTTTGCATACTTGTGAGGTTTGAAGTGCCAACTCCCGAGTAGGGACCAAAATAACCACTATAATATGGTGTACTAAGAATTAGAACTGATGAGATAATTTGAAGGAAAAAAACAAAACAGCTCAAGGATTTAAGATAGAAAAAAAGTAAGACTTGTTAAATTTCATCTAGCTAGCACACGAATTCTACTCCCTGACTGCATCCCCACAATGTATCACAATAACTAATGGAAGGTTTCTATCTCTTTGTTTCAATAAAATTCCTGGACAATCTGGGGTCCAATTTTCCGGGTTCAAGAATTTGGTAGAGCAGTTATTAAGTGCACATGACTGACGAGGCAGAAAGAAAGAACTGAAATATGTGATAAAGAAAGAATATAAACACACCCACACCTGTACAACACACACACACACACACCCGCCGGGGGGGGGGGGGAATCCCTTTTACAGGAATTTTGTATGTTAGTTACGAGAACCGAAAGAGTCACAACAACATGTCAACATGTGCAGCAACAACGTTCCATTTAAATGGACAATATCTCTAAACATATCCTGAAGTTATGATTTGATAAAACCAATTATTGTAAATATCAAATACCTTTTCAGTTTTTCTACAACCAGCGGTGATGCACTTGATTTCTTCTTGAAATAAGAATCCTGAGAGAGGATTCAAAACAAGTTTAAACTAATCCAAAGCTCTAAGACTCACTCAATTCTTGCTATTAGAACCATAAAAAAATCCTGTTTTTAATTTCGTCATAATTGACAGATCATGTCCAATTGCATGACCTTGGTCCAGTTGGAATTTGGAAAGATGATCATCTGATTCCACCCATGCATATCACACTTTCAACTTCATTGCAAGCCTTACAAATTGTTTACATGATAGGATTTCAGTATTCAAATGCTTGATATTGCTGTCCGTTCCCCTTGAGACCCACTTATGTAAGTCTTCATTAACAGTGCCAATATCTTTTATATTGCAGCTTAGTTGGCATCAAAATCTTGTGAAAAACGTTTCCACATCTTCATATACTCACTTAGTATGTTTCAGCAGAATTAACCACATAGCTACACAAAGCTTTGAATTTTGAAAAATGATAAAAAAAAGCTTTGGATCAACTGGTCTGACGGCCACAAAACACAAGGGGAAAAGTCAATACACGGTGGGCCATGAATGCTGCTAAGTGGCTAACCTAAGGGGTTCCCTACACGGCTACACATATCCAGATCAGCCCTCCATGTGGTCAAGGAAAGCATTCCTTGATGGGGTCCTGTGGGGCATTGTTGATCTACTGGCAACCACCAAAAAAACTTATCATGCTGACCAGAGAAGATGGATGACAATGCATGTTAAACAAACAGGTGTAGTCAGGACACGATCCCTGATCCACTTTTTGACACCCAAAGTCCTACCAGATCCTTGATAATGAGAGGTTTGATCTGATCTACCACAGTAAAATCATGGTTTGAAAACTCACCGAAATTTCTGAAATTTTGTTTTTTGTCTTTTCGTTTTTTTGTTTTTTTGTTTTTTTTTTTGTTTTTTTGTTTTTTTGTTTTACCGAAACAAAAATATAGGGAAAATAAGAAACCAACAACATTTTGGTAACATTTGTGTCGTTTCGCCGAAACGGAACATTTCATCCTTAATAAATACACGTCTAGTGAGATGGGGTCAGACTTTCGACCTCATTTCGCTCGTCTTGATCTGTCTCGCCTCTTCTCTCTCACCTGCAGACACTGAATCAGTTCCACCTTGGTTTTTTTTTCCCACATCATCACCTCAAGGAGAAGGATAACACTAGAAACACTCAAAAGCCTACCATTGTTGACAATCTACATACATTCAACAAATCCAGATAAACCACTTTCTCCCAAAAAAAAGAAAAAAAATTTGCAAAAAAATATAATAAATACATCTTTATTGGTCATGATTTTTAATATCAGACATCAGAGGCCAATCTACAACCTCAAGGTGTCAGGATTTTTTCTGTTTATATATAATTATTTTATTTTTCTGGATTTAAAAATATATTTTCCATCAATGAAAATTTAAAAAAAAAAAAAAGTATGGTTAAGGGCCTTAAGGCTGAGTTTGTTGTTCTTGTGTGTGAATAAAAAAGTTCACAAAATATGCTCACATGCAAAGTGAGAAAGCCATGTGCAATGCACACAAAAACACACAAGCTAGTTATACAAAATGAGCAAATCTATAGAACATCAAATTGATTAAATAAGATTTGTGTCACCCAGAGATATGTGGAGGAAACTGATGCTATTTTTGAAGCTCTTGCCAAGAATTAGATCCTAAAATAAAACTAAAACACACACTTCTGACCACATATATACTGGATGAACAGGAAGTAGCCCCATCATAGTTGTCACGGCATCTAGGTGACCCAAGGAGTTGGAGGAGGCCTCCACACAAGGCAACCAAGGACCCACCTAGTTGACCAACACGACCCTAGTTGTCCAGGAGCCAAGGCATCGCTTTGACAAATGAGCCCTATCAAGTATGACACCATAGATGCCCATGACTTCCCACTCCCTAGTAGTTTGTTAAACTAGATGACGAGAAAAGATGAATCATGGAACAACCTGAATAAAGAATACCAAAAGTAACAAAGAAATGCTGCACAAATGAAGTAGACAAGTCAAGCTCTTCTGGCCTTCCCCTAAGTGTTTAACAAAGAGATACTAATGTAGTGCTTTAACCAAACCAGTGAAATCTAGTGGGAGATCAGCTTGTGACAGGATAACAGGAAAAAAGGACAAACCAGATGTGAAAGAAAACTCAACAGAATAAAAGTAGGTCTAATTTGGCTAGTAATCAAGTTGAAGGGTCTGATTCTAGTGTAGAAGAGTTGGCAACGTGTGATCAAAATCTGATGGTCAGAGTCACACTTATGGAGTAATCCTACTCGGGGAATGATAGATCAATAACTGCAGAACTGATGAATAGAATGGGGGGTCAACCAGTGATCTCTCATGGTTGAATAACCAGTAATGGAAAGCAGGAACAAAACATCCAAAACAGATTCAGAAATCTAAAGATTTAACAAATCCTAGTTGCAACAGCATTTTTAGTATTAATTAGAAAGTTCAGATTTTGAAATGGTCATAAGATTCAGAAATGATAGCAGAACAGATAATTGAAATTAGAATTCATAGATCAATTTTAAAACAAGAGATCTGGATAAATCCAAGTTGAAGTAGGAAATTATAATTTGATGTGAAAGATAGGATTTTGGGAGTTTTGAAGCTGAAACTGAAATAGAAGAAAAGATATGATCACGATTTACCACCTGATCTGCAGGGCTGGAATCATCACCAGCACCCCAAACTTGGAATCACCACCAAAATTCATGGAATCACCACAAGGGAACCTATTGAATCACCAGAGTTGGGAGCATTTTGAATCACCACACAGAACCAAAGGTAAAAAGCCAACTTCATTACTCAAATTCTTACACAACGTTGTAGCCCTCCTTTACAAACTTAAAGAGAAGACTTGAAAATAGACTCAAAACTCAAAAAAATAAAAAATAAAAAAGCCGCCCTAAACCAATCCTGAACTGATTAGGTAACTTAAACTAACTAGAAACTGAAATATCAAAGGAAAGGAATTGAAATAAGGCTGGACTATTCAGAGTGTTACAGACCTATTCCAGCCAAAAAAAAAAAGAGAGAGAGGAAGAAGAAGAAAAGAAAAGACTAACTAGACTAACTAATAAAATAAACCCCGTATTCATTATTCCTACCCACATTTTCGGCCCATTAAAGTGACCTATTATAATAAGAACCCATTAGACCAAAGGCCCAACATATATAGAACCCAACCCAAGGCTTATTTCCACTTAAATATGCCCACTTTTGCTGATTTATCTGCTTCAGGTATCAAAGAAATATCATTTACTATGCTCCATCATAATTCTGCATGACCATTATTCTCAGAGGGAGGGGCACGAACCTTGGATGGAATTTTTATTTTGATCAATCTTTTCCAGTGCAGGAATGCAAAATGCAGCAGTCTTCCCTGTTCCATTTTTGGCTCTAGCAAGAATATCACTTCCAGTCAGCGCTATTGGGATACTTTCCTCCTGGATTGGAGAAGGTCTCTCAAAACCCTTTTCATATATGCCCATAAGCAGTTCCCGTTTAAGAAAGTAGTCCTCAAACTCATTTCCTTTGGTAGCCGTAACATCCTAAAAATAAGTCAATAAAAATTTTCAATCTGCCAAGTCTTCAAGTCCCATAAAGCAATGTTTCACATCAAAATGGGAAAAAATAAAAAATAAAAAATAAAATAATAATAATAATATTATTATTATTTTTTTTTTTAATCATCAAAATCACAACATATCACAGACATTCAGTAAAAAATGGAGATTATCCCACAACTGGAATTGAAAGGAGCAAAAGAATACAATTATGTGAATTATCTCTTTCCAAAGAAAATAAAGTAAACCCTTTTCATCAAGAAATTCTTTCCATTGTTAAAGAAACAAAAGGCAAAAGAAACCCCAACATAAATGTAATTACCACAAATCAGCTAATAAGTTCCACAAAGTTGGTACTAGCACATGGTTGCATCATAATTAACTATTATACACATTTTGCACATAAGCAAGCAAGTCAATAACCATAGGGATCCATTAATTAATTTTAAAAAAATGAAAATATTTAGCAAAAACAAATGTATTTAAGAATTTACAATATAACACCAAGAACAACAAATGTAATCAAGTTGGCTTATTATGATTGATCTACAAATTTCGTTCTTACCAAAGAAAAAAAGAAAGATCTACAAATTTCGTCACATAACCCATCTGAAAAATCCAAATAAGAAAAAGGAGAAGTATTAACTTGAATAATCCAACCCAAATCCCACATCCATACCCCATATCATGCGACTCATGTTGCATCCAGCATGCCTTCAGCTAAAACACATGGTACATGTATCACAGAGGCAAACAGTACAACTGATCCTCTGAGGGGGGAAAAAAATAGAGCATATATTGGCATATCGCAACTCCTAACATTGTTCAAACTAGGTCGCCAACCTAGAATGTATATTTTGACTCATAATATCCTTGATACAATATATATAGAATCACAAAAATTATCATACATGTGGTTTCATCAAGTTAATCAAATGTTCTGCAGTTTGTTCGAGCCAATTGCAACAAGCAATGGCTGCTGGAAATTGAAAAGCAACTTCCAAATCCCCCACCCTTTTAAGCGCCAAAATATTTTATTCCCAACTTCTAATGAACTCCGATAGAGTAAAAGGCATGTTCTGGCGTATGTCCACACAACAAAGGAAAGACATCCATACCTCATAACTGGAAGGACTATCAAGGATGAGATGATCCACATCCTCCACAACATCAACATAAGACAGACATCTGGGATGATGTGGCCCTGGGAAATAAGGAGAACTGCATGAATATGGTCCAAGGGTCCAGTCCATAAGAAGTTCCTAATTCTTGAAAGTAGACACCTCCCCCCCCAATAACTTAAAAGAGGAAAAGATAACTGTAGAAAACATCAAATTGAGATTTGCCGGTGAATGAACCAGATCTATCAGTGTGTCAGACCCTTCTATCCATTTCCTCCTTATTGATCTCAGATCGCTCAAGCAAGGATAGGAGCTGGATCAGACTTCACACATCCCAATGATTCATCAAAATGTAAAAGAGGAAGCGAACACATCTGATCGGGATTAATAGGTGAACGGGGCATTGCCTCCATTCTGATGGCTCTTTTTCCTGTGGGTTCAGTCATCTCAGAGCCAGGCACCTGCTGCCGCAGCTTTCTTTTTATTGACCAACAGTAATAAAGTCTACTTTATTTTACGCTGGCCCTGCAAAAACTGAATACATCACCCTGGGATCCCAAAATTTTGATCTCTAACTCTTGAGCCCTTATGCCTTGTTGAGACAACAAATTTCGATTTAATTGAAAACAGGTAATGTAGATGCCAATTCAGACAAGAACCAACACTACAGTTTGATCGCTACACTAATGTCCAGCAATAGAAATGCTCCTTCAAACAGTCTTCAACAGAAAATTAAAACTGAAAATAGAGAAGAAGGGATAGGGAAGTGGGGATAGGGGCCTATCTCAGTCCTGGGCCTCTCACCCACGGCGTCTCACCCTTTCACGGCCTCTCACCATCGCTGCATCCCACAGCTCTCACAGTTACAGCACAAAGCCATTCTTTTCTTCAACTCAAAGCATTGGCCTTATGTCCAATTGCATACTCTCTTATTTATAATAATGAATACCTATTACAAAACCGACGGGGAATAAAACCTCCAATACGTATGTCAATCCAAAACAAATCCCTCATTTTTACAAAGATAGAAACCAAACTAATTAGAATTCCTACTTTCTAAAATTGGAAAACTAAAATTTGAAACTACCTAGATAATATCTTCTTTGCTATTACAAAGGAATATGAAAATAGAAATTAGATAAACCAAAGATTTCCTAAAATCTTTAAACTCTTAAACTCCTCTCAAGCAAACAGCAACTTGGCTACCTAATATGTCTCCTCCCAAGCTGTCTTTGGTTCTCTTGATATGCTCCATCGGACCAATCAGGAACCAAGCTGCCTCTCACATTGGCTGAATCCCACAACGGTTCTGGACTGGTTTTGACCTTGTTCCTACAATCTACATCAGCAGGTGGCCATATAATCAATCCCACAAAAGCATAAAACCGTATCTCATACCCTTAACCTTTTCTATCCAGATGTAAGAATACTATACTCACAAAAAAGTGGTTCTTTACATCCATTTGACACATGCCCAATATGTCTTCCCAGTAAAATATCCCACCATCTGTCTCACTCCCCACCTCACTAAAATGGTCACTTTCCAATTTAACCTTTCACCTCTAAAATACCACCCCCCCCCCCCCCCCCAACCCAAAAGAGAAAAAAAAGTAAAAAAATCCACCGTAACCCTAGAAGGGCATCCCTCTTCCTAGTAGCGTGGAAAGGGTGACATCATCCATACAAGCTATCTGCAAAGGGATTTAGGCCAGCCATGTGCACACTAACGACCCTTATCAATCCAACAGTATAAGAGGCATGTCACACTACAGAAGTTTTTTAGAAGTCTTGGCAACCCATTTGGTAGCATTAAACTGTAGATAATAATTATAGAATAGTCAAAAACCATTATACTACATTCCTATGGAAAAATTTACGTGCCAAAAGAATCCAGTGCATTTTTATTTTGGAAGAAAGAATGCTACCAGAGTGTACCTGAGCCAAGACACAGCCGAAGCAAAATGCTGCGTGGCCTTCCATCGGCCGTGGGCATTGGTGTGTACGTGCGCCATCGGGTAGCATTCTCGCGCCATTTTATTTTTTATTTTTAGTTGGCAAAGATTATCTATTCAAATGTCATTCAAAAAGATGAAAGAAAATTACTACTTCCACTTTTTCCAGCCATGTTTCATCCCCTTTTAAAGAAAATGCACACAATCAAAGCTCTATGAATTTGTATTACTGGTGGAAATGCCTAGTATTCAATATAAGGGCTTTCTTTTTCCCGCCTGGGGAGGGGGGGGCATTAGGGGATCTCTCAAAAAAGGGTGTACCTAGTGCACGAGGCTCTCCCAGTGGGCGAGAACTACACATCCTTACCCCAAGAATGTCGAGAGGTTGTTTCAACCGCTTTCACCACCAAGTCGCAACATTCGTACCTTATCATTGTACCAAGCACGCCCCTTGGGAAAATCTCTCATACTTTAGAAATTAACTACCAAAGCTGACAACTCATACTTTAAAGTCAGTTTTTTATTGGATAGGCTTCATACTAGTTGACCATACATCATACAATCACTCTAAGTAATTTAAAAAGAGTTAAAAATAAATAAATAAATAAAACCCAGCACTTTTAACTGTTTGAGCCTGGGTTCATTGTCCTAACGTTTTAAACACCATATTGACAAGGATTTAAGTATCAGTATAGAATATTGTATCGGAGGGGTGATTTTAAGAGATGTATCGTATCGTATCGAAGAGATGCAAGATACACTAAAATAACTATGGAAATGGTCAATAATTGCATGGATGTACTAATGATAATATAAAATTTAATTTTGAAGCATAAAATACCTTATTATGCAATATGTAAATATATATCAGCTTGATGCAAGAATTTGAGTCGTTTTTACCCCATCTAGTGATGCATACCGAAGGGGGAAAAGAGAGAGAGAGAGAGAGAGAGAGAGAGAGAGAGAGAGATCTACAACTTTACTACTTTTTCGGTCAAGTCTTTTTCGATCAATGATTTGAGCACTGTAAACTAGGTTCAAAGTATCACACCATATCATATTGGCCGATACATATCTGTATCGGTATCGATATAAGTATAGGCCGATATGTATCTTTTTTTTAAGTGATAAGTATTGATATGTATCGGTCGATATGGGCCGATATGGTGCGATATGGAAATTAAAGGCCCATGCGGGGTTTCAATCTCAATACAGAACCCAAGAAAAAAAAAGGAAGAACTAAGCGAGAGTCCTAAAAAGGCCCTCTAACCCAGTATTTTACATAGATTTGAGTTGGGGGCTTTAATCTACACTTGAAAAAAATTCAGAGGGTACCTAAAAACCTAAATTTGGATCATTCAACAAATTGAAACCAGAGTGTAAAGGGTAGGGATTTCATAGATTTTTTTTTTGCTAGGAATAAATGGATATAGGTAAAACTAACTCATTCATAGCATCAAACTTCATCATTTGCAAGGATTTGTACTAAGATTCAAGAAATTTCACACACAAAAAAAATGAATTTCTTCATGTTTATTTATTATTTTTTTTTTTTTCATTTCTTAACCAAGTCTAATGCCTCCAGGAAAATATTGACTGGGGTCAATATTATGCATATGTTCAGTAGGTGCACAACCTCATCCTAGTCGGCCCTATTCCTGTAGACCCTTCCAGGTATGAGTTTGAAACCACTCTGACCCTCTTATGGAAATTATCTATTACTACATGCAAGAAACCTCATCCTTTATTACAATTTCAACTGAGTGCGCTTCTCATTACACTTAATTCTCCATTTTAGTGTTTATGCATCTGCTTGCTGTAAAAGCTAATATTGTACTGGTGATTGTATTTAAAGAGCTGTAAAGGGTAGGGATTTCATAGAATTTTTTTTTTTTTGGCTAGCAATAAATGGATATAGGTAAAACTAACTCATTCATAGCATCAAACTTCATCATTTGCAAGGATTTATACTAAGATTCAAGAAATTTCACACCAAAAAAAAAAAAAAATGAATTTCTTCATGTTTATTTATTTTTCATTTCTAAACCAAGTCTAATGCCTCCAAGAAAATATTAACTGGGGTCAATATTGTGCATATGTTCAATCGGTGCACAACCTCATCCTAGTCGGTCCTATTCCTGTATTCCAGGTATGAGTTTGAAACCACCCTGACACTCTTCATGGAAATTATCCATTACTACATGCAAGAAACCTCATCCTTCATTACAATTTCAACTGAGTGCGCTTCTCATTACACTTAATTCTCCATTTTAGTGTTTATGCATGATACATGTTATATATTTCTTATTTACACTGTTTTTTCTTCAAAAGAGTATTTCCATGCATATCTTTGGCATATCTCTGATACAAAACAATTCGTCTCTTAAAATCACCTTACGGATAAGATATGAGATACCGATACTTTAAAGCTTGATTGTAAATCCTCAAAACCTGTTGAAATGGTGAAGATTATCATCGTTTTTATGTTAAATGAGTTCCTCTAGCTCATATCGAAGAGAAAAACAAGTTTTCGAGGCCTTTAGTTGCTCTCAGTTTCATATCTCTCTCATGGTTTGTGTTTTGGAGGTTTAAAGGAGGTGTAATACAAGAATAGATTACAAGAAACTACCCCAGCAGTTTATAAACCTAAACAATACAAATAGGAGCAGGAAACAAAAAAATAAGACCATCAAATAAACCCCCAAGGATAGAATACTAATGCAGGAGCAAAACCAGCCCAAAACCCAACCCGATAGGAGAGAGAAAGACCTGCTATAGAGCTGGAGGGAAGAGAGAGGTGAGGCCAGGTCTGTAGGAGTTCGATTGAGCCGCACTCTTGGGCGTAGATTGTCCCTAGAAAGGGTACAAAAACCCCCCAAGTTGAGAGGATTCTGACAACTGGTTGTAAAGTTACAAGCTTTCTTGATTTTCTGACCTAAGAGAAATAATTGCAGGCTTCAAGAGAGAATCAATTCTGGTTTGTAACTTGGACAGATCTGAACTTCTGAATACTCACAATAGTTGTATACTTCAACAACAGTTACTTTAGGATAAAATAGAAAGCTTTAAACAAAAAAAGAAACAAAGGGAAAAGTGGGGGAGGAGCAGCTGTCTCAGCCCGGGCTTCTCACCCACAACTATCCCGGTTGTTCTAAGCAATTGACAACAACTATTCTTTATTCAAATCTGAAATTATGAGAACATTGGCTCCTCTATTTATAGAGGCCAGAATAGCAATCAAACTACTACTAGGAGCTAGTTTCCCAACAGGACTAGACACTCCTACTTCAACTAGGAGTTAGTTTCCCAATAGGACTAGACACTCCTACTATAACTAGGAATTCAAAATTGGACTAGGAATAGTAAACCTATGTGGAAAACAAATAGAGTCCTAAGATAATTTGGACTCAACATACCACTTACTCAACTAGATGGGCCCAATGCCTACTAATTAATTAAAAACAACTATTAATTATTCCCCTAGCCGATGGGCCAAACTGGCCCTTATTTGTACTTATCCACTTAGGTGGACCAAGTAGGGGTTCGGCTGGCTTCTTGGCTGGACCCTAGCCACTTAGGGGGACTAAGGCTGGACCCTTCTTCTTCTCATATTTCCTTCCATAATGTGCATCTACATCAAGGTGTATCAAGTGTATCTTACCTACATCAAACCGTATCAATCCTGCATAGGTCAGTATAATTTTTTTTAAATAATAATAAGTATTACATCGATATCCACTGATACAATACTTAAAACCCTACATCTTGACCATTTCATGATGTCACCAAGTCGAATTAGAGTGTGAGTGGTTTGTGGGTGGATGTCAATGTTATGAAAGGCATAAGCTTATTTGAAATTGTGTGTTGATGTCACATCCTACACATAAGATATGGTGGAAGAGTCATTAGTAAACTTGAAGAAGAGAACATTCTAAAAAAGTAATAATAAAATAAAATTTCAAACCATATTGCAATTAGCCTGGATATGGGATGGGGAAGAGGTGCCTCAAATTAAAATTAATTCATCAAACTGTTTGATATGGAATAGTAAGTCAAGGAAACATGAAAACCCTCTCAAAATTTAGAAATGCAATTTTGGCCTTCTATCCCAAAATAAAATATATGTATATCTTTTCCTATTTCTACAAATTTCTATTAACACGCATGGAACTATAGCTATTGTTACGCAAATTTAAGAAGAATAAAAGGGTTTCTACTTAATACAGACAAGTGTAACTATGTAAGAGACATACCCACATACTAGAAGTTTTCACACCCATTAATTTCTTAGAGCTCCCTCAATGTTATTAGAAGTTAGGCTACGTTTGGTAGCCAAGAGAAGAAAAGAAAAGAAAAGAGACGCAATGGTGAGAAAATAAAAAGAGTATGTATGTTTGGTTACCAAGAGAAGAAAATAAAAGAAAAGAAAAAAATTCAAAAAATTTTGAATTTTAAGAGAGAGATAGACACATAGGAAATCATTGTGTAATCATTTATATTTTGTCTTATTATCTTTTTATATATTTCTCATGTTTTCTTGTGTTTTTGGCAAGAAAATTTTTGGGGGAGCAAAAGAAAATTTCACAATTCCCAAGAGAAATTTTGAATTTGAAAATGAGAATCTTCTTTTGGGTGAAGACATACCAAGTGCAAAGAAAAATTCTTAACCCAAAAAGTACAAAAATTGTACTTTTTTCTTTTATTTTCTTTTCTTCTCCCGGCTACCAAACACAGCCTTAGAGATCACAAAATGGCGTATGTTTCTACAATCTTCCTCATACCTTTCAAGGTAATCAAGTAACACAGCATATATTATGGGATCCCAAATTGTGTAATATGAAGCACTACCATTAAATCTTCCAGCAGTTGTTTAATGTGTAAGATGTGAAATACTACAATCATGATTTTCTCCAAGATTATCATGAATTCATGATTGAAAGAAAACATACTAACAAATCAACAAGGAACAAAAGAAGCAGCTTTCAAATTAAAGAACATTTTAGAGGCCATAAGAAGCCAAACAATACAAGTTGGACCAAATGTCAGGGGCCTTCTCAGACACGGAAATTTTGGTCAACTACAAAAAGTTACAGCACCAACCAACACCCACAGTCTACGTTTGAAGAGATCAACATCAACTCATATGGAAGTTTCAAAGCAATATCCATACCGAGGAAATTTACTAAGAAAATACAAACAGTAATATCCCTAGGTATAAATGAGTCCAGAAGTCCAACCAAAAAATGAGCCCAGAAGAATCAAAGCTGTACCTCTGTCTTGTAACGGGAATCAGGGGCCGGAAGTTTCATTTGAGCCTTCCAATTTTGTGAACTGGGAAGAAAAATAACAAGAAATATTGACAATTAACCATGAATCCATGAGAAAAAACAATCAATCATGCAAATGCTAAAATGTAATTGCAGATTAACTTTTACGTTTCAACAAAAAGTATAATTGTATCAGACAATCAGCTAGTGTCCTCTCTGTGAATGAGAGCTGAGAGGAACTCATAATATCTTATTATTCCTCTTTTTTTTTTTTTTTTGGGGGGGGGGGGGGGGGAGACTGATATGGATCAAGAAAAGATGCAAGAAAAGGGAATTGGAAAAGCAGTTCGGGAACATGAATCCTCCCATAAAAACAAACATATAAGTAAATAGGACTATTTCAGATGATCAAATTAAGAGGGAGAGAGATTCAAAAGGTAAGAATTCGTTGGCAGGCTTTCTACAAGAAATTCAAAATAATCCAATGAACCTCCAACAAAGAACAACAAACAGATCAAAAGAACAAAGAAAGATAGTGAACCAGTGGCTAAGGAGAAACAGGATACGGTAGTACCTTAAGTCGATGCCTTCGGATTGAACCCTTTTTTCTTCCTCCTTCGGATTTATATCGTCTATGGAAGCCGTTTCGGCTTCGGGCTGGTTGTGTCGAGGCCATTGTTGTTGAGAAATATGCTGTAGATTCGATTGCAAAGGATTTCTCTGAACGTAATTCGGTTGAACGTATGGATACCCACGACCGTGCATGGTCCCAGGAGGGCCAGGACCAAACCTTCCTCTTGAATTCATGGCGACAGATTCCTCAGATATGCGATCGCTCCAACTATATACCTACTTCTTCGGATCTGAAAAAACTTTAGGGTTCTATATAGAAAACAGTTTAGATTAGAAGAGATGTCTCTATGATCTTAGTTCTTTCTTTTCTTTGGATTTTACGGTTGGTCGGGGTAAGCTCAGAGCCTCAGACCGGGGCGTCGGAAACGAAAGTGACATGAAACCAATAGGAGGACAGAAAAGTGATCCTGCCAGGTTAATGGAGGTGGTTTTTTTTTTTTTTTTTTTTAAGATTTATTTATTGAGAAAAAATTTAGAGAAAATTACATGATTACCCACTTTTGTGTTTCAGTTTACAATAATTTATAAATCATATTTGGGTTTACAAAACTACTCAGAACAGTGATTCTCCCTCTACTATGTTTATTTTTACCATTTTACCCTTGATTTCTTGCACCCTACCGTCTCGTATTATAATTTTCACTCCGATCACCAAGGCCACAACCACACATAGCATTGGTAGCCATCCCAAGCCAATGAGTGCTCAATGACGATACGTGTACGGTGTGTGTTTGACACATGGAATCCAACTATTAAAGTATATAGACCCATTTTTCTCCAACTTAACTCAACCCAACAACCTCCCTACTAATCAAACTCAACTTAATTCCAACTTCCCTCTCTCTCATTCATTCGTATCCAGCCTTTATCTTCCTCAAATGCTATTTCAAAAACCCTATTTCATTTCAATGAAAAAGAGACACCTCTCAAGAGACACGGAAACCCCATTATTAGTGGTTGTCTAAGACTCTTAATTTGATCCATCACCACTCCACGGTATGTAGTTATGTACCAAATGAAGTGACTCATTATTCAAGGGGTTAAAGCTAACAATAGCTTCTTCAATGCATATGGATCCTTTTTCAAGTTAAGGCATATAGCTTCGGTTACAGACATGACAACCGTATAGGCAAAAGGAAACTAAAAAAAAGTTTCAATTTCTTAATTCACCACTCTTGTGACGAGAAGTTGTTCTCTTTGTAGTTATATTTAGATTTAAGAGTTGGAGTTTCCTGCCAAACTATGTGACCCTTACACTAACACTGGGGTTAATGATAGCTCGCTCAAAGGGAATTAAAAGGGATGGGACTTTTGCATTTCACAAGGGCATGCATGTCATTTTGCCCCTTTTGTATATAGGGGTAGTTGCCACACAACTTAATAGGAATTGTTTTTTCTTTAATTTAAATACATAAATAGAAAATTCCAACCTCCTAAGCCGCATTTATGTCATAATTCAGGTCACATTGTAAGGCAAATATGTTCTTTACATGTGATCCACCAAATTGTACAGGGAATATTGATGTGGTTACTCCAACTGTAGGATCGATAAAACATGGATTAAATTGCATATGTAAACTTTTAGAACCAAATTCTATCTTCTGCCCCTCCGTGTATTTGGTAATTTCCACTTTTTTTTCAGCCATCTATTTGATTTTATTATTATTTTTTTTTAATATATTTTTATTTCTTATGAATTTTTAAAACTTTATTTTGCAATTTAACCACCTCTCCTTTCGTTGAAGGAAATCGTAGGCTTTACTTATCCACAAAATTTGGCTTTCACTTATTCTACCACATGGCTCGTATTATGAGAGAGAGAGAGAGAGAGAGAGAGAGAGAGAGAGATATTATTGGTACTTTCCTAGTGGCAACAGTGATAAATTTTGTTGGTACTCAACAAAGTAGACATGTTCATGCACCTTGTTGTAACTTGTTGCCAAGGTGGTGATGTGAGAATTTTTTTTTTTTTATTGGGTAAGAAAAACTATTACTGAAAAAATTGGCAAATAGTACACAAGGCATTTTGATTACACATAACAAATAGCTAAGAAGTGAATTGTGGCCAATCTCTCCTACTTGCCACGAACACAAAGAAAGCCTTTTGAAGTGGATAATGAGTGACACAATCCCCCCCTCTAGAGATCCAAGAGAAAGAACTAGCAAATTGAACTAAGAGGTGTCGAATGTCTCCCACTATTCCAGAGATAGTAAACAGAGGTGGCGCCAATAGGTTACTCAGAAGGACTACTAAGGTTGAACAATCCGACTCTATGATAATGTTGTGTGTGGCACCAAATGATAGATGTATGACGACCACAATTGATTGAAGGCTCATAAGAACAATCAAAAGTCCAAAAGTTACTTTAAAATTGCGACATTCTTTTGATGGCTTTTTATGTTATTCACAAAAGGTCAAAAGTTATTTTCACAAATATTTTGGAATGACATCATTACATCATTTTCGAAAGTTATCATGTCCATGTGAAAAGACAAGATTTATTCTCATTGAAAGAGCCTGTTATTCTAAAAGGCCAAAATAATTGAAATACTTATTTTTAACTAAAAAAATAATCATTATCTAATATGATCCCATGTGATTATATAAATTATATAATTTTTTAAATCATATTTAACAACAACGTATTTTATTATAGCAAAAGCTTTTGAATTTAAAATAAAATAAAATTTAATAATCAAATATAAAATGATTCGAAGTAAATGATACAATCACATGAAGTAATGATTATGAACATTTATTTTTTAAGTAAGAAATTTTTATTTCCCTTATCTTTAATTCCTATTGCAACCAAACCAATGAGAGCCTTTACAAATCAATTTTTCTTTTTCAAATGACTTGAATTGTTAGAGGAGGATGAAGAAAAAGAAGATCGAGAATTGAACCATAAAAGAGTGACGCCCAACATCCAACTAGATCATGAGTTTCATACTGCCATAGGCCTGTCTAATACTTCCTCTAATAATAAGTCAACATTTACATAATTTAGGCACCATTACTACCACATTCTACCTGCAAATGTAGAACATATAACAAAACTATCTCTTTACCTAAAAAAAAACAAAGCTATCTCTATTAGATGGTTCATTCGAATTTTAATGCTACTCACATTTAAAAACATAGTGGATTTCACTGAAATCATAACCACCATTGTCATAAAAAAGGAGAATCCCTTCATATATTGCTCCCGTTAGGCTTGTCCAATCTCAGAGTTGCCTGCATCTACAGTAATCAAAACAATATATGAAAGTACGAAAAATATGTTCGATATGCATTTTACTCAACAAAACTACCCTCATATACCTTCACCAAAATAAAATAAAAAAACCCCTCATATACATCATATTAATATAAAAATATCGTTTATCATTTTAAATCTCTCTCTCTCACACACACACACACACACACACTTAAAATTATCAACTCTAGGTTGTAATTGGTTTGGACAATAGGTCCTCATGTGTCTAAGAACTCTGCAAACTTATATGAAATCTAATAAAAGTGTTGGGACAATTTGGGAATTTGCCTTTGGTATTTTCAGAAGGTTTAGAGTGATTCACCCTTGATATTTTCATCAGATACAAATTAGTGTACCATTTATTACACATAGATTCTATATTGTAGGTTTTATAGTCACCTCTTCAGAATAGTAGATTATGTTCTACCAAAGAAAAAATAAAGAGAGAGAGAGAAAGAATAGTAGATATGAGTAGAAGATGCCCAGCCAAACGAGGCTACACTACAAGGAAAACAAGAGTTGCAAAGTCTTAGTTTCAGCTCTACATATGCAATATGAACAATATAAAAAAATGGGGCAATTAGAAAGGTAATAGAGGAAAGCCAGTATGTAGAGTCTTAAAAAACATAATTTAGATTAGATTAGGAAATACCAATCAGAATAAAAAAAATTACCAAAAAAAAAAAGGTAAACATTGAAACTGTGATATGGTGATTTGAATACATCCATATAAGTAGTTTCATGGCCTCAAACCAATTTCTTAAGCCAAAAAAAAAAAGTTATCTGTGGGGATAAAAGTAATTACACTAACCACAACTTGTAACTGCACAAATACCTCTAAGTGATGGGATAACTTTCCCCCTTTCAAATAATATACCACACTAATTTCAACAATGAAGAATATGGTCACATGTGTTTGCCACTTCAAGGGTTGATTTATTTCTAAAAAAGAAAAAAAAAAGAAAAAAAAGGGGTTGATTTATTAATTTTCATGATTAAGAATATCTCATAGGTTAAACATTTTCGAGCTCAAGGGGAGGAAGGGAAAGTTTGCAGCTGAAATAAAGTGATATATGGTCTCAAGTAGTCCCCCCGGGCTTGGTTCAGGATATGACGTTTGATTATGACGAAGATAGATGGGTTTCCAGAGAAGCAATGCTATCATTCCGTGTTCAAAAGAAAGAGACGAGAGGTTTACTAGAAACCTAGTGTACTCAGTTTAGAACTCTAAAACAGAAAACAGTATGATTTTCAATGACCATTTCTGGTCTATCCGTGCTAATGAAATCCATCCCATGAAACAAAGGATAGTTTACTCTTGGGGTGGATAAATAGAGACTACTGCTACAGGATAGACCGAAACTTCGAGATCAAACTCAATGAATTACAATTTAATGGCCTCTTTGAACCATGTGACATTGAGTATTGGAAACAAGGTTGAATTCATGTGTCCGAATCAATATCTGAAACTGATATTAGGTACCCCCATGCTCAGATTAAACGAGCTAAAAGAGCCAAGGATAGACCTAAAAATGACTCTAGGAGAATGGTGAGGAAAGGCAGGCATCACTTAGGACTTGTAATAAGTATAGCCTTAAATAGAGCTGATTGGCTAAAAAAGGATCCATGTAGCTGACCCATTTAGTTGGGATACGGTTGAGTTGACCTAAGATTAGGTCCCACGCACTTGGATTCACATCTAATGCAAATCTATAATAGTATGTGAATTAGACCTGGGATTAAAAAAATAAAAGACTCCAAAGCAACTAAATATTGTACAAAATGCAACTAAAGTGAGCAAGGCATGTTCTCAGTTCCAAAGTTTCCAAATTATTTATACCCACCCACCCACCCACCCACCCACATATGATCACATGAGAACCCAACCAGCTTGCATCTCTTTACACCTAGACATAGGCAGGAAGCGAAAATACTGCGTTGCCTTTGCCTAGATGCCTCCGTGTGGCCTCCCACTGGCTTGCACGTTGATATAGTGACCACGCAAGCGGATAGGGTTCTCTTGCTATATATATACAAGGAAGTGCCTGAATGACACCTCTATAGGTGCATTTAGAACTTGGACAACTTCTAATTGTCGTTTGTCTTATTCCCAAAGTTGTTTAAGATAAGGATATAAAAGGGTATTCAAAAATAATTTGAAATTGATTTATCATTATATCATTATCAAAAGATGTCATTGTCTTACACATTTTTCGAGTAAACATGTGACATGACATTATTATCCTAATTGAAAAATATTTATGTATCATACTAGAAGGATAAAAAAGTAAGGTTACAAATTATTTGACATCTTGAGTTGTAACCTTACTCCGTGTGTGTGTGTGTGTGTGTGTGTGTGTGTGTGGAGTTGTAAGATTACATTTTTTGCTCTTCTAGCATAATATTTTTTTTTCCAATAAGATTAAATCATGTCATTTCACATGTGTACTCGAAAAATGTGCAAGACAATGACAACTTTTGATAATAACATAACGACAAATCACTTTCAAATTATTTTAAAAACCATTTCTTTCCCTCCATTAAATAATTTTAGGAGTAAGATAAGCAATCAAAAAATAGGTCACAAGACTCACAACTTCTCTCTTTTTTTTTTCCCCTTGGGTAATATTACATCCACACAAACTCGAATATGATAGGAGGGGCTGGAACTTGACGGGGCTGAGTATCATTAACTCGGCACATGGTATGAAGAAACTGTCTCCACTCTGATTGATGCTGTCGTCGATTGATGAAAAGAGTATAGGGCTTTGTTCCATACACATGATAGTCTGTTGTATATTCAATGTAATGGCAGGGTTGTAGGGTATGTGGAGGGTCAGTAATTTGTAGGAGAGCAGGAGGTCTATGAAAGAGGATAATGCTATGGTGCATAGGTATATCAGGGGACTCGGATTGTGGGAGGAGAGATGTGAAAAGGTTCAACCAAGATTCCATAGGAGCAAATAGTTGTAGAAGCTGGAAAATTGGGAGGTTAGGACGGTGGGGTTGGATTGGACTACACCATTGAAAACACATCATCTGGATAGCTTGAAGGGGAAAGCTGATGGCTATGGAGTAGGCTGTACATAAATGCCAGAAAATGCATTTATATATGAGGGGTAATTCCTGTAAGTCATAGTAGGAATTGAGGGTGAAGACTGTGAGGTAGGGGAAGTCAGGGTGGCAAGAAGAACCAGCAAGGAAAAGACCTTCTTGCCGAAGGGCTATTCTGAGAAGTTGGATGGCTGTAAGCTTACTGTAGGTAAGGATGGCTTTGTAGGTTAAGGTATGAAGGATTTCAGGAGGAAGGTGAGAAGGGATAGCACAACAAAGGCTATGACTGGGTGGAGGTTGTGGTGAGGCTGAGGAGGAGGAAGATGAGGCTCCTGGGGTTAAAGGGTATAGGAGTGGGATAACGGAAAAGGTTGAGATAGGACGGGATAGGAAGTCTGCCAAAACATTTTCTTTTCCTTTGATGTGTTTGATATCAAAGGACCACTTTGAGAACCACTGAGCCCATCGAAGAAGTTGATCATTGGGAAGAGTTCGTTGCCGGAATTCAAGCATCCGAGGGAAACTTGACATATCTAGTTCAATGAGGAACCTATGTCCAATGAGATGGAACTGAAACTTTTCAATGCCGCGGCGGACTGCAAGAATTTCCTTAAACGTTGAATGATAGTGAGCTTCAGATGGTTTGAATGAACCACTCTTGTAACCACAGACGGTTCTTGTAGAATCAGGGTTTTCTTCAAGGAGAACCGCACCCCAGTGAGTATCACTAGCATCGGTTTGGAGAATTCTACGCCCATCAGAGGGAATCTGTAAACAGGGGAGTCTTGTAGATAACTGCTTCAGAGCTTGAATAGCTGCTGAATGTTCAGATGACCAGGGAGGAGCATTCTTTCGCAAGAGTTGATGAAGTACAGACGTGTGTCTGATTTGTTGAGGAAGAAACTCAGTCATATAATTGACTATACCAAGGAATTGCTGGATCTGATGTTTTGTCAGAGGACCATCAGGAAATTGCTGTAGAGAAGTAGCAATATGGGGTTGAAGTTCATATGTTCCTTTGGTAATAGTAACTCCAAGAAAATCAATGGTTGAAACACCAATCTGCATTTTCTTTGAGGAGAGCATGATTCCATAGTCTTGAACAATCTGATGGAACTGTTGGAGAAGACAGAGATGGTCAGCCTGTGTAGAGGAAAATAGGAGGATGTCATCAATATAAATCAGGGCATGTTCTTGAATGGGAGCAAAAATCTGCATCATGGCACGCTGAAAAATTGATGGAGCTGTCTTCAAACCAAATGGCATAACTGTCCACTGTAAATGATAAC
>NW_024868071.1:62065-64053 GCF_013358625.1 Macadamia integrifolia
TTTCCAATGCGATTAAATCATGTCATTTCACATGTGTACTCGAAAAATGTGCAAGACAACGACAACTTTTGATAATAACATAACGACAAATCACTTTCAAATTATTTTAAAAACCATTTCTTTCCCTCCATTAAATAATTTTAAGAGTAAGATAAGGAGCAATCAAAAAACCGGTCACAAGACTCACAACTTCTCTCTTTTTTTTTTTTCCCCTTGGGTAACATTACACCCACACACACTCGAATATGACAGGGTTCGATCTCACGACCTCCTCCCTGGGTGCCAGCTCTTCAAGCCGAAGCTGCCACCAATGGGCTAAGGTGCGTTCGCAACTTCTCACTTTACCACTTTGGTGACAACAAAAAAAAAAAAATGGCTGTATAGAGCAATCTTGTTGTACCTAAAGTAAGTGAAAGAGAAAGAAAGAACGCTTTCTGTTTTAGCTATCTTAACATTAGTTCTTTGGCTTACCATATCATCACCGGTGGCAGGAATCCAATCGTTGGTTGCTGGGTTTCCCCTGCAAGAGGAGTGGCAAGCAGAGCAGGTGTCTAGTGCTAGCTTAAAGCAACTTCCATTCGTGTTCTCTGTCCTGATGAATCCTGTTCCAGTCTGCCAAAGCAAAACAAAAATCACCAAAATTGAAAACCTTAAACATGAGCTCAGAAAATTTCTCTCTAACACCACCTTATACCGTATGGTGTTGCTTGTCCACGCAGTTGAGGTCTTTGTAGTATTCCGTCTCCACATATTCCTCTCCAGCGCTCCCCTTGTAAACCAATTTCTTCGATCAATACAGCCAAAGAACAACCAGACAAAACAAGACAATCTAACAAAATTCAGAATTTTATTGGTATAAATGATACAATAATAGCCTTTTCTCAGCTCATTTTGTGATTCAATCAACAATAGTTTCAGATCAGAATCTAAACCTAATTAAGAAGCAAAAGGTAAGAAAGGAAAAGATCAAACGAAATCAAAACCTGGGGATCGTTCTCGAGCTGTTGAAACTTGATCAATTCGGGGATGAAATCGGAGGAGTTATCAAGTGTGTCTGTGTATTGAGAAGAATACTCGCTGCGTTGGGGTTTGGTGTGGCGTTTGGGAGCTAATTCATCAAAGTAACCCCTCGTTTCTTCCTCGATCCTCGCCTCTTCCTCCTCTGACAAATGAACATCGCTCCGATTCGGCCTCCTATCCGCCATTTTCTTCTTCTTCCTCTACAGTTTCTCTACTTACTGCGTAATGAAACGATCAATGGTGAGAGCAAAGTAGCATGGAAGGGTCTGATTTATAGAAATTTCTAATCTATTTGTGACATTTTCCACGAAAGCTTTTATGATCTGGATGGATCAACATCAACCGACAAGTAACGTGGTTGGGTTGTGGACTGTGAGAAATTTTTCTAAGCTCTCTAAGGAGAGTAAGGGACCCCAGAGGGTGGTTGTGAATTTGACTCGTTGAAATGTGGATGCGGGAAAAAGAACAAGTTGAACAGTTCGAGTGCTGATGTGAGAGACACGAAGCACTCACCACCAAACGAGAAAGCTTACGATATGGTTTTTTTTTTTTTTTTAACCAAAGTGGTAAAGTGAGAAGTTGCGAACGCAACCTTAGCCCAGTGGGTTTTCAAACAGTGACAAGCCCTAGGTTTAGCCCCGGTTCTCTCCCCAAAACCATGGTTACAAGGAGAAGGCGCCCAGGGACTTATATGATCGCGGTGTTGGACCTGCTCTTCCGATGTGGGACTAAGTTCGTTAGTTCCCGCCAGACACGCATCGGCTGCACATCCACCCACCGCCTGGCTCTGATACCAGTTTTTCTCTTATTGGCTCTCTCTGCCAAATTCATTCCTTAAGGGGCTTTAAATAGCCAAGGATACAAGAGACACGTGGGACCCAGGTCACATGGCCTTCACATGGCTTCACATGATGGTGGGACCGTAGGTCGAGAGTGTCGGCATACAGACTTAATACATACGCCATACA
>NW_024868071.1:64073-112884 GCF_013358625.1 Macadamia integrifolia
CACCTCTCTCTCTCTCTCTCTCTCTCTCTCTCTCTAGCCTGGTCGTCTTCTCTCATTACCGCCGCTCCACCGTCTTGCTTCCTCTTCTTCTTTTACCTTTTCCTTTCCCTTTCCTCACGGTCTTTGGCCGCCTTCATTCTAAAAAATTTGAAAAAATTTCCGATCCCCACTGCCCCTCTCTCTCTCTCTCTCTCTCTGGCCTGATCGACTTCTCTATCTCCAGCTCTTGTCATCGTCAGATGGGCCGATGCAACACCCCGAGGCCTCTCTAGACAAAACGTAAAAAGGCAAGCCGCCCATGAAGCAGCTTCACCTTTGTTGCTGCAAAATAATAATAATAATAATAATGTTGTCTACCACTACTTGTTAGCGGCATTTTCAAGTGCACCTTTCCCTGAACCCCCTGCTTTATTTATTTTATTTTATTTTATTTTTCTTCTATTGCACTATGGAGAGTAGTGTAGAGGTCGAAGAGGTGGGAGCGGCATGAGGGGAGTGGAAGGATTTCAGAGCTATGAAGAAAGGGATTGAAAGAATTGAATCCAGAGGACGAGGGTGGGAGGAGATCCAATGTAGGGTAGGGAGAGGGAGAGGGGTGAGAAGGCCGAAGTGCCTCACAAATCAGTTGCAAAGGGTAGCGGGAAGAGGGGAGAGAGAAAGAGGGAAAAAAAGAAGGTATAGCATGGTGGATTGAAGATTTGAATATCTTCTTTCGATCCAGCGGTTTTATTTAAGATGATTAAATCCTACAGTTAGAATCCTGCTAACACATAAGATTCCATGGTAGCCCGCTAGCATACCTATCCCTCTCCCTTAAAAATATTTACTTAATCCCCAAAGTTAATTATTGTTCATGGGCCCAAGAAAAAAATAAAAACAAACTCCCTAAAATAACCTCGACCTTACTTACTATGCATAATTATTGAGGTAGAATCATATTAGTATTGTGTTTGAGATTTTAAATGTAACCGCAAGTGTACGGATCAGTGTAGCTACGGGTCGAACTTAGGGAGAGCAGCCACTTTATTTTATTTTATTTTAATAATGCGAAAGTGAACCTATTAATGGTTGTGATATAATTCTAACTACAGTCCTAAACATATGTATCTAAAATAACGTCCTAACCATTCGTCATCTAAGAATTTAAAGACACAAGCCAAGCAATTAAAATTAAATAAATAAATAAGTGAAAATAAACAACCCATGCAATTAAAAAAAAATAAAAGAAAAAAAAATGCTGAAATAAAAATAAAGTAAAAGAAATGGGAGAAAGCTAGAGAGAGACTCACAAGTAGGTTTCTCTACTTAGCCCGAGGGATGCATCATAATATGAGCTTCCCTACTTGACTAGAGAGTCACTCTTACAAGGGTTACTCTACTTGGCTTTAGGGAAAGGGAGACAATTAAAATAAAAACAATAAATTGATGGTTCTATGGCTAGGAGGGGCAAAGCCAACACATACACGCCATGAACCTTGGGGGAAAATGATAGCAATAATGTAACGACTGAAATTAAAATTCTAAATTAAGAAATAAATGGTAGTCAGAAGAGGGAATGAGAGGGGGGAGAAAAGACTACTGAGGGAGCCTACTTACTTGAACTTCAATGCTTGAACTTGAAAGCTTGGGTGATTTGAGATACTACCAGTACTAAAAACCAGATCTAGAATAAACCAAATCTGAAATTTCTAGTACTAGAGAAAACAAATCTGGAAAAAAAAATTGCTCCACGGCTCGTGATCTTGTCACCTAGATCTAAGCCTAAAACTATAACTTACAAAATTACAACTCAATTGCATAAATAATAAACATAAAAGGCTGAATAAGAATAAAAGAGTGCTTGCATTAATTGACATAAAAAACTATTACAAAAGTGATTAAAGCAAAAATAGAGAAGAACTAAAACTAAAGAGAGTGAGAGAGGGAGAGAAAGAAGAAAACTAAGCATAAACTATAAAGTAAACTAAGGAGAATAATAATTAGGATGGGGGGAGGAAGGGGCTTTTATAGGGCTTTTGTCTTGCCTCCTTCCTTCTACAAGTCTTCTTTAAGAAAAGAAAGAAAATAAAATAAAATAAAATATTGGTAAAAATCTTCATTCTCTGAGATATTGTGTGAGGAAGGAGAAAATCTGTTTCCAAAATTAACAAATTCTATTACTTCCTTGCAATATTTACCAATATCTTACAATCTTGATTAAATCATAAAGGAATCTCTGCATAGCATCTTCAAGATCTTGTGAGGTGGCAAGGAGAGAGAATAATCTTCAGGATTTTGTAGGAGAGAGGATGTGGTATCAATGAGTGGGTCCCACCTTTGGACTGGTTCTTGATTCACTTTAAGCACTTTCTCTTGTAAACTTGGAAACTAAAAAAAAAAAAAACAAGAAAAATAAAAGTAGTACTATCCAAAGTGGGGCAAAATGTACACTTATATCCTAAGATTTCACACATTATTGTGCTCATCATATTGTGTCTTGAAAACCAACGTGATTCACCTAGCAACTCTGAAACGAAATAACAATTAGGAAAAGAAGCGGGATGACCAAAGGTAATCCCTCCCTTCCAATATTCATCTGAGATTAGGAATTGCGTATGGCCCTTGCACCCAGATACATTGAGGGTGAAATAAACGATCCACACCCACATAAAAGGGAAAATGAATCTGGGTATGCCTCCGATATAAGGGAAAAGCGGTATACCCATATATCTCTCTCCTCCTTAGTAGGAAAAACTCCTTATATCCCTCTCATCCTAGCCCTCTCATTGGTTGAGCTATTGGCTCTAGGAAACCCATCGATATGCTTAATCTCCTCTCTTAATATAAGGAAAAATATTGAATATGCCGTTGATATGCCAGGTATGTGTTTCTCTCTTTGCTCCTTATTACTATCGAAAATCCGTATGAGCTGATCCTGCACAAGCACAGAAGGCAGAGACCTGGAGGTTTATCCGGGATTAGTCCTTCGATGCCAAGTTAGAAATCGGTCGCACAGTTTTTCACAAGGGTAATGGTGTGGGTCTTTTTTTGCTTACCTTTCTTCCTCCTCTCAGGCCCTCTCTTATAGTCCTTAGGGTTTAGGGTTTCACTTTTTCTTGGAGGAGTCCTCATCGGGTCCGCCTCCTTTCCTTTTCGAGTCCTACCCGGATACGTCCTATCCCCTTCGTGGAGAATATTCTCTTCACGCGGTTGGCGCGGTCAGAATCCTTGCGGCCTCTATCAGGTGGGCGACACGTGTCCTTTCCTTAGATACCACGTGTGCTTACCTTACTGGGCAATCAATTTGGCCATATCAGTAGCCCCCTTACTCCCATAAGGAGGCTCTTCCTGTGGGAGTAATCAAGTTTTTCGTCATTTTCTCTCATTCATGCGTCCCTTAGGCCTCATTCTTTCGGCTTTGGCTTTAGTTTTGCTTGTGATCGGGACCTTCAATCAGGTATGCTCGGGCCTGACCTGAGCCCCCAACCGAGGTAAGGACCCTCGGTCAGATCTGCTTGGCCTTTGCCTGAGTCCCCAACCGATGTAATGACCTTCGGTCAGGTCCGCTCGGCCTTTGCCTGAGCTCCCAACCGAGGTAAGGACCTTCGGTCAAGTCCGCTAGGACTTTGCCTGAGTTCCCAATCGAGGTAAAGACCTTCAGTCAGGTCCGCTCGGCTATTGCCTGAGATCCGAATTAAGGTAAGGACCTTCGATCAGGTCTGCTCGGCCTTTTCCTGAGCCCCCAACTAAGGTAAGGACCTTTGATCAAGTCCGCTCAACCTTTACCTGAGCCCCCAACCGAGGTAAGGACCTTCGGTCAGGTTCGCTTGACCTTTGCCTGAGCTCCCAACCGAGGTAAGGACCTTCCCAATTTGGAGCTAGCTTTCCTTGATGCCTCGGGTCTGATACTTCTACCCTTATGAGGACGATGTCACACATTCTGAACTCATTCTTTCGGACTTTGGAGTTGTAGTGCCTCGCAACCCTCTGCTGGTAGACGGCGATCCTTTCTTGCGAGGTGTCCCTGACTTCGATCAAGAGGTCTAAATTCGCTTGGAGTCCTTTATCGTTTTCTTCTTCATTGTAGTACTGAATCCAATGGGTTACGGCCTCTACCTCCATCGGAAGTACAACTTCGGTGCCGTAAGTTAAAATGAAGGGTGTTTCTCCAGTGACCGATCTCTCAGTTGTGCGGTAAGCTCAGAGGATGTTGTACAACTTATCTGCCCATAACCCTTTGGCATCATCCAATCTCTTCTTTATTCCTTGGAGCAGGTACGGTTGGTTACCTCTGTCAGCCTGTCGGTCGATGGATAACCGACAAATGTTTTCCTATGGTCAATGCAGAGGGCATCACAAAATAAGCCGAAAGTCGAGTTGGCGAACTGAGTTCCATTGTCCGTTACCACCACCCGAGGGATTTCAAATCGATAAACTACCGCCCTCTGGAAGAAGTTCCTTACATTCTTTTCGGATATCGTCGCCAGTGCTTCGGCCTCTGCCCATTTCATGAAGTAGTCTACCGCCACCACTACAAACTTCCTTTGTCTCGTGGCCAGGGCGAATGGGCCAAGGATGTCCATTCCCCATATGACGAATGGTATTGGGCTTGATAGGGATGAGAGCTCGGTAGAGTGCTGCCTGGGGATGGGGGCGAACATCTGACACTTGACGCACTTCCTGACTAACTATTCCATGTTCTTCCTCATTGTCAACCAAAATAGGCCCTGCCTCAACACTTTATGTGCCAAGGCCCGGGCTTCCAAGTGTTGGCCGCATATCCCTTCATGTACTTCACGGAGTGCGTACTCACCATTGGTGGGTTCAAGCACTTGAGGTACGGCACGGTGAACCCTATTTTGTACAGCATCTCGTCCTTCAGAAGGAAGCGTGCTGACCTCATTCGTACCTTCCTTGCCTCGTCCCTATTCTCGAGGAGTGTTCCTTCCTTCAGATATTCGGTTATGGCATCCATCCAGCTATAACCGTATTCGCCTACGGGTAATACCTCTTGGGGTCTTTCGGTACTTGATTGTGGTAGCACTTCAAAATACACGGATCGTCCAAGGTCTGTGAAGTCGGAGGTGGCCAACTGCGACAATGCGTCTGCACTAGCATTCTCTTCTCGTGGCACTTGCCTTACCTCAAACTCCTTGAAGGCTATTATTCTTTCTAGCACTGTCTTCAAGTACTCAGCCATCCTTTGTTCTTTGGCTTCGCAGTCTCCATTCACCTATCGTACCACGAGCTGTGAATCACTATGCACCACCAGCTCCTGTACCATCAAAGCCCATGCTAGATTAATTCCGACTATTAATGTAATATCCCGCTTCTTAAACCCGGTCTGATTTCGTGATTGAACCGGTTTAACCATGCAGGAACTGAGCCAGAGGATATTAGAGCGGGCTCCTTATGGGCTATGATGGCACGGGTGACCTTAAACACCGGCTGGCCCGACAAGTCCGAGCCAGTGCCAGAAGAGACGGGAGTGCCCAAACCGTGTACGTGCACCTACCATAAGGCTATGTACGGATAAAACAGGTATTATATCCATATTTTAAGGTATATACGTATGCTACATCGTATGCCTGGGGTGGGGTTCGAGCCGAGGTCCGAACCCGGTCAAAATCCCAAGTTTTGGCTCTCAGGCGGGTATAACAGGTGGGTACACCCACCCACCTGAGTGACCCATCCAACACTATTCACTTAAGTAGGAATAGTATATAAAGCTTTATGATTTCTTTTCTTTCCATTTATTACCCCGTACGTTTGGTGAGAAAAGTAAAGAGGAGAGAGAAAAGAAAGGGAAGAAGAAAGGAAGAGGAAGAAAGGAAGGATTTCAGTGGCGCCGAAGCTAGATCTTTCCATTCCGGTGCCGGGAGAGTAATCTTCAACTCCAGATCTACAGTTGGAGGTAAGAAAAGTTGGGTTTTACGAACGTTCACCATACCCAAGCTTTAAACCCTTGATTTGAGTATGGTTTCTTGAGATCTTGTAAATACCCTTTGGAATGATGAATCTAAGGTTTAATAGATGATTTATGTGTTGATCTTGAAGGATTTGAAGAGATATTGACAAGGTAGAAGAAGCATTGTGAGTTGGAAGTGATTTGAAGTCATTTTTGGGCAAAGAGGTAAGATGGCTTCCCCTCACTTGAATCTAACCTAGATCTAGGTTAGAATCATCCTATAGGACTTCAAAGGTGTGAAGAATGGGTGGGGAAAAGCCCCATTTGATTCCCCAAAGGATGGAGAAAATGGGGAAGAAACAGAGTCATTCCCGCCAAAACCGGTGGGTACAACCGGCGGGTACCTACCCGCCTGAGAGTACCCACCTGAGAAGGCAGGGCTCCCTGGCCAAACCGGCGGGTACAACCGGCGGGTATAACCGGTGGGTACCTACCCGCCGGTCATAACCGATGGGTATAACCGGCGGGTAGACAGCCCACCTGTCTTACCCACCTGTTTGGCCCCGAAGGTGATCTGTATGTCCGATCGAACCCAAATCGGACGTGTGACCTTTTGACGTTCTAAACACGATTTTGACATCAGATTTCATTAATTTCGATTCTAAAATGGTGAAGTACTAACCCCTCTCAATTATGTTAGGTTCACCAAATTCAACCCGATTCGCTCCGGATCTCACCCGTACCGAGCGGGAATCCTTGTACGCTACAAGTAAGTGGAGAGAGGACGTTTGGCCTTGTTTCAAGGCATTCGTTTGGCATTCATATAACTATATCTAATCTAGTCATGTCATCATGAATATGCTATATAGATTAGTCATTCCACTCATTGATGTGCATATATGCTATGTTTACTTTCAATTGCAAATTAAATGAGATGTTGTATGTTGAATGTGGGCATCATGGAGCATAATGCATTGATAGACTAGATGCCGTGGTCGGCTTGGAAACGAATGCATTGGTGGCCCGTGGTATGGGACACGGAGGCACTATGCAGTCGTACTGTCATATAGGAGCATGCGGTATTAGGATTCTCACCATCCCGTGCTACGACCCTTCCCAACGGGGTTAAGGTGTTGGGTTGCCATTTGGAGGGAAGCAGGGGTCGCGGTTGTCGGACACTGTGGCGGTTAGGCATTACGCCCGGCGAGTCATGTAGGACAGCCGACAACCCCGGTGGTACATTCAAGAGGGCCAATCGTACTGCTTTTAAATTGCTGGAGTCAGCACCTTTATTTCAGTTATTTACATTTCTGTTGAGAGCCGGTGGACGGCATTGTCTTTACTTTTCCGAGTACTTACGGTGGGCCTTCTCTAACAGCCCTATGGGCGTATCGCGGGAGGGAGTTCGCGGCTCGTACCCGGAGTATACGCGCACTGTGGTTGTAGTAGCACTAAAACCAAAGACTTAGTAATGTTGCTTAGGTGGATGTGAATTAAAATGAATAGCATGGCATGTAGTGCATATGATGTGTTGTGATGTGTGGACTGTTGTGTGTGGTCCACCTCTCTACTTACTGAGCTAGTGAGCTCATTCCACGTGTACACCCCCTTTTTAGATGATTTTACAGGTCAAATATCTGAGGAGCATGGGGTGGGTCCCACAGTCGAGCTTCCTGAAGAGGACTGGTGGACCCCTGAGGAGTTTGAGCACGGCGTAGACTGCTGGGCACAACCCCTGATGCCGAGCTGAGCTCCAGCCTTGAAATCGAGCCGAGCTGTGCACTCTGATTTTCTTGATGATTTCCTGTATATACTTGATATTTGAATTTTATTCTTTTTGTGTATATATCAGGCCTTCAAGCCCAAATGTATATATATTTATTGTATCACAATTCGGGTATCAAGTAGATGAGACTTATTCACAGGTAAAACTTAGTCTTCCGCTGATCTGATGAACTTGTGTTAGTGAATGTATGCTGTGGTGGAATACAGTATCTGATGATCCTGATAGGTTTGAGTCAACCGGTGTTAACTCGGTCACCGCTCCGGTTCAGTGTGAACGGGGTGTGACAATTAATGCTTCGTACTCTGCTTCATTGTTGGAGGCATCGAAGTCGAACAGTAGGGCGTACTCGATCTTGAAACCTCCGGGGCTGACCAATATGATCCCTGTGCTGCTTCCCGCGTTGTTGGAAGCACCATCCACGTACAATGTCCAAACTTTTTCTCCTCGGTCCTTAGAAAACTCCTGGGGATCATTAGGGAGCGTCGTCTTGGCTATGAAGTCTGCGAGGGCCTATGCTTTTATTACGGTTTTCGATTTGTACTGGATGTCGAATTCTCCCAACTCTATAGCCCAATTTACTAGGCGATCGGACATATCCGACCGCTGTAGTATCTTCTTCAGGGGTTGGTCTATGAGTACGCATACCATATGTGATTGAAAATAGGGCCTTAACTTTCTTACTGCTGTTACCAGGGCATACGCCACTTTCTCTGTCTTTCTGTATCTTGTTTTGACATCTAGCAGGGTTTGACTGACGTAGTATATTGGCCATTGTTGCCTTCATTCTTCCTTCGCCAGTACTGCGCTTACCGCCACTGCTGATATAGCAAGGTATCCCCAACGTCTGGCTTCATCAGCAGTGGGGGTGCGGCCAGGTACTCCTTTAATTATTCAAAGGACTTTTCGCATTCCTCGGTCCATTCAAACTTTTTGGATCCCTTCAAGGCTTTGAAGAAGGGGAGGCACTTGTCAGCCGACTGAGACATGAATCGCCCTAAGGCAGCGACTCTGCCTGTTAGCTCCTAGACTTGCTTCACATTCTGGGGTGACCTCATATCTCGAATGGATTGTACTTTCACCGGATTGGCTTCAATTCCCCTCTCCTAGACAATAAAGCCAAGAAACTTTCTCGATGCTACTCCGCATACGCACTTTGCCGGGTTCAGCTTCATACCGTACTGCCTCAGCACCTGGAACGCCTTTTCTAAGTCTCAAATGTGTTGTTCCGCCTTCAGGCTTTTTACAAGCATATCGTCCACGTATACCCCCATGGTTTTGTCGATCATCCCCTTGAAGATTTTATTCACCAACCTTTGATAGGTGGCTCCTGCGTTTTTTAGCCCGAAGGGCATGACTTCGTAGCAGTACAATCCCACCTCGATCACGAAGGATGTCTTCGGGACATCACCCTCAGACATCTTGATCTGATTGTACCTCGAGTACGCATCCATGAAGCTCAGCGCCTCGTGTCCTACCATGGCATTGATGAGGAGGTCTATTTTCGGCAGGGGGTATCCGACCTTTGGGCAAGCCTTCTTTAAATCGGTGAAGTCAATGCAGATCCTCCACTTTCCATTTACCTTCTGGACCATCACCACGTTGGATATCCACTCCGGGTATTGGATCTCGCGGATGAACTGGGCCTTCAGTAACTTCTCTACTTCTTCATTTATTTTCTGCTACCTTTCGAGGGCGAAGTTCCTCTTCTTCTGTTGTACCGGTTTCTTTGCCAGGTTGACATTTAGATGATGCTCTATTACCTCTCGGTCTATTCCAGGCATGTCTAAGGCCGACCAGGCGAAGACGTTAGAGTTGTTTCAAAGGAATGAGATGAGTTTTTCTCGTTGTTGCCTTGGCATTGTAGCCCTAACCTGAAATTGGCGAGTGTTGTCCCCCTTTTCGGCCTTAACTTGTATCAGATCCTCAGTCGGTTCCCCCCTTTGATAACTGGTTTCGTCGCGTAGATCTTCTATCGGGAGCGCCTCGCCCGCCTTTTATCTTCCCCATAAGGTAGTGGCATAGCACCTCCGGGATACCTCCTGATAGCCTCGACATTCGTCGACACCATTCTTGGTTAGGAATTTCATCTTGAGATGTGGTGTGGAGACGACAGCCTTTAGCAAGTTCAAACCAACTCTCTTAGTACGGCGTTGTATGCTGAAGTAATGCCTACTACCAGGAAGTTGATCATGACTGTTACTTGGTGATCTCTGGTGTCGGCTCTTACCGGTAACTCAATCTATCCCTCTACTTTTATTGGGACACCGGAGAATCCCTGTAACGGGTGTTCGACTTTCTTCAGTTTTTCCTCGTCGAGGCCCATCTTCTGGAAAGCTTCAAGGAACAGGATATCAGCTGAACTGCCGTTATCCACCAAGATCCTCTTCACTCTGCAATCTGCTATGGTCATGGTGATTATCAGGGCATCGTTGTGCGGAGTGTGCACCCCTTCCAGATCGTCGTCTGAGAAGGAAATAACCGCCCCCGTCCTCACCTTCTTGTTCGACCATTCAGCCACATGTACGCTTCTCGCATAGGCTTTTGCTTTCCTGGCCGAGACTGAACTTTCTCCAGCGGCTAGGCCCCACAGATTGTCGCTATAACCCTAGTTGGGCTTTTATTCTCGTCCCAGAGGTCATGGTCAGCTTTCTCGGGTGTCCAGTCCCTTTGTTGTTCCTGATTGCCTCTGCGTGCTGGCCCCCTTCTTTCATGGTGGCCTCTTCCATCTCTACGACGATTGTCCCTACGGTCATTACCGTCTTGGGCATCCTCCTTTTCGCTGTCCACGAATCGGCTTAGATATCCTCTTCGGATCATTCCTTCTATTTTCTCCTTGAGGTGCCAACAATCTTCGGTGTTATGGTTGTGGTCCCTCTGGAAGTGGCAATATTTGTCCATATTGCGTCTCTCGGGGTGTCGTTCCATCTTCCCTGGCCACTTCATGGTTCTGTTATCCTGGGAGTCCTTTATCTGCATCAGCACATCCGTTTGTTTTAGGTTCAGGGGCGTGTATTTCTCGAACCTCCTTGGTGGACTGGGTGCCCGACCACGCTCAAACTTTCGTCTTTTACTTTCTTCGGAAGGTTTGTCGTCGCCTCTTGAGATCCTTTTCCTTCCCGTCTTTTCTTCAGTTTCTTTATCGGCTTGAAGGGTTTCTTCCATCTGGATGTACTTATCGCACCAAGCTCTTAACTTGGCTAGGTTCCTTGATGTATGCTTCGCCAAAGACCTTTTCAGCTCCTTATCCTTGACGCCTCCCAGCAGGGCTGTGAACTCTTCTTTCGGGTCCAGACCTCTGATCGTGATCTTCTCTTGTTGGAAGCGCTTCATGTAGTTTCGCAGTGATTCTCCTTCATGTTGCTTGACGTTGGTCAAGTTCAACGTGGTCTTCTGAAGAGGTTGGCTACTGGAGAATCCCTTCACGAAGAAGTAACTTAAATCGTTTAAGCTGTGGATCGACTTCGTCGGTAAACGGTTGTACCATAGCCTTGTCGCTCCTCTGAACGTCAATGGCAGGGCACGACACATGATGTTTTTCGAGACTCAATGAAACTGCATAACAACCTTGAAGCCTTCCAGATGATCGACGGGGTCCCCATACCCGTCATAGGTGTCATACTTTGGCAGGCGAAAGCCGACCAGGAGCGGGTCCCTCATGACCTCATCAGCTAGAGCAGTGTCATTAGTGAGGTCTGGCTCACGAGCTCCCGTCTGGTTTTCTGCCACCTTCCTGATCTCATCTTTCAGGTCTAGGATCATCTGCTTCAACCCTGAGTCCTCGTGTCTCTGTTTGTCTCCTTGGCGTGGTTCCCCATGCCTGGCCCCGGCGGCACGCCATGTCCTTTCCCTGGGTGTGGGACTTTCCCTCACTGCTCGATTTCAAGGATTATGACCGGACCTTATCGATCCTGTACTGCTTTGGTCCTTGTCTCGAGCTCGCTCGGGCCGGATATGGGGGCCTCACGGTGCTCTGCCGGTCTTCTGAGAGACAGCTTTGGAGACCTCCTTCATTGCCTCTGTCATTCGGTCATATTTCTCCTGGAGGGCTTCGAACTGCTCCCTTATCACATATTCCTGCACTCTAGGAGGGGGTGGAGGATTACTATCTTCGCGCACCGAATATCCGACCGAACGCTGGTCCCTCGCGAAACCTTTCCGATCATCATTTTCCTATTCTTCTCTGATTTCCGTCGAGGGAGGGAGCCCTCCTGAAGGTTCCTCCTCCCCCATGTTTATGTTCGACGTTGCTCTAGTCTTCTTACAATTGTAGGTTCTCCCCACCATTACTATCATTTCTCACGGACGGCGCCAATCTGTTGCTGTCGAAAATCTGTATGAGCTGATCCTGTACAAGCACAGAAGGCAGAGGCCCGGAGGTTTATCCGAGATTAGTCCTCCGACGCCCAAGTTAGAGATTGGCTGCAAAGTTTTTCACAAGGGTAATGGTGTGGGTCTTTTTTTGCTTACCTTTCTTCCTCCTCTCGGGCCCTCTCTTATAGTCCTTAGGGTTTAAGGTTTCTCTTTTTCTTGGAGGAGTCCTCCTCGGGTCCGCCTCCTTTCCTTTTCGAGTCCTACCCAGATACGTCCTATCCCCTTCGTGGAGAATATTCTCTTCACGCGATTGGCGCGGTCAGAATCCTTGCGACCTCTATCATGTGGGCGGCATGTGTCATTTCTTTAGATACCACGTGTTCTTACCCTACTGGACAATCAATTTGGCCGTATCACTCCTCCTCTAGAAAAAAAACCTTATAAACCTCCTATCCCCGCACACCCATTAATATAATAACAAAGAAAAAACAAAACATAATAATAAAGAAAGAACATTATCCGACAATATATACCTACACTCACATACAACGGATACGGGTTGCACTACCCCACCTTGAAGATGCTTCTCCCCACCCTCCAATTGATCGAGAAATGTGAGGAGGGATAGTGTATGGAGCTCAGCGAGGCTTGGAAACAAAGTTGGACTCTTGAGGATGGATGTGACTCGCGGCCGGTTCTCAGCAATTTCGTGGGAGGCAGCCCTCGTTCGTTATTTGTAGTTAGTTGATAATTGAAGGAAGGATACTATCCACATGTCCAGGGGTTCTCAATTCTATTTCCACGCGGCCTTTCATTTTCTCACACGTGGTTTATCGCGTCGTTCACATGGACCCTACCCGTCTCCCCTACGTAAACCAAAGACAAGTGGTGAACAAGAGAGAGAGGAACAGTTAACAGAATATCCGGTCTTTTTCACTCCAACCTCCTCTCTGCCGGAAGGAAAGCTTCAAATAAAGACACTATTATCGTCATGACAAATATCTTTCCAGTGCTTATTTTCTTCGATTGATTGATTGATTGAAGCTCAGAGGAGCTATGGAAGGTCCAAGCAATGGCGGATTGTTGTATCACGAAGTGCAGGAATCGAAGCTTTGTGCCGTACATTGTGTGAACACGGTGTTGCAGGGTCCTTTCTTCTCTGAATTCGATTTGGCAGCTCTTGCCTCCGATCTCGATCGTAAGGAGCGACAAATGTTGCTTGAAGGTGATGCCGTCTCCGATGATTTCCTTCGTTTTGATTCAGAGGGGTCCCATAATGTTTCCATGGACGGCGACTTCAGCATCCAGGTTTTGCTTTTCTTTGCAATCTCCTATGTTTTATTTATTTGGAATTTTAGGGATTGGTATTTCATTTCTTTAGCTGCTCCAATTTTAGGGATTGGGTAAATGATGTTTATTCTCCCTCACGATGAAAGTTTGCTCTTCCGACTTGATTTAGGGTTATAAAAGTTGATTCCGATGAATTTAATTGTGGATTATTAAGGAAGATATTATTGGGGAGTTTGAGAAGTTACGTGTGGAAGAAAGATTAAGAAGCTTACAAAAAAATGAAACAAAATGAGAGAAACGACGATGATATTAGTGAATAGTGCACTTGAAATTCTTCCACAATGAATTGTGCTGTGTAGCAGGATATCCGACTTGGGCCACCATGATATCGTCCATCACCTGATAGGTGATTAATTGAATTAGCTCAGGAAATGGGGTTAGGCCCTCTTGCAAACAGATAGTTAACACCTCCAAGGAGATGGAGGTATTTTTATAGACAAAAACAATGCATTTTTAAGATGAATTTAATGGTCCATAATTCACAAATTGGATATTTTCAAGGGCTTTACTAATTTACTAAGAAAGTTGTTACAATCCCATATCAGTCATATGAGGGCTGATCCCTGTTACGTGCACAAAAGGGGAGATGAGAGAAAATAAGGAGATAAAAGAAAATAGAAAAGATGGGAGAAAGGTTTAGCTTTACGGACCAAGCTTGGGTCTGGCTTATAAAGGAAGCCTACATTTAACTCAAAATATTTTAATTAGATTCAAAAGTCTGTCTTTGTTATTGCTTCATGGTTATTTAAGGATAAAGAGATTACAATAAGGAGTTGTTACAGCTCCCACTTCTTGATATCCGAACTCATACCTCTCCCACTACCGTCTAACTCCTTCAAGCTAGTTACAAACTAATTACCACATAATAATTAATTATAATAAGAGGAATTATCACTCCCCTCCCCTGAACTATGGGGAAATATCAAGTTCCCTCTACGCTTTTCCATAAATATCATTAACCTCCCCCTAAACAAAAAGATGCTATCTAACATCCCTAGCCATTTGAAATGCTTGTTGAGTCAGTCTCCTTTTTCCTATAATCCCTAAATTACCCCTTACGAGTTAAATCCCCAAAATACCTTTAATGAACTAAAATCCTCTTTCCCTTCTCTGAGATCGGTTATTGATGGCGATGGTGATATCGCCTCTTCTTCCTTGGGTAGACCCTTGCCTTTGGACCTCAATCTACCACCGTTGGATGTCGACATCGTTACTAGTGAAGATTTCCTGAGCACTGTTTTATGCCTCTGATGCTTCAATGGATTTCTGCATCTGGGTCTACTTTAATTCTTTTTCTTCTTTCATTTTCCTTTTTCAACTCTTTACCCCTTTCCCTTCTCCCTTAATCGAAATAGGTAGTTAATGAAGATTATCGTTCATCTTGGTAATGAATCGCTCGCTTGATTTGGGGGGGGGGGTTTCCCCCACTTTTTTCTTTGCTAGATTATAAGTGGATTATTGTATAAGCTTCTGTGATCTGGAGCTTTCTTCAACTTCATGGGCTTGAAATCTGGTCTCTATTGTTGAAGTTAATCATGGTGGGGGGGATCGGATATGGCTTGGAGTTTTGGTCTGCCGATCTGTTGCATGCTACCCATCTTCTGTATTGTACAAAAGAAAAGAAAAGAAAAAATCTAATTCAATGAATGAGAAAGAGAAATTGGACTCTCTACCTGCCATCTTCCTTCTCATCCTATCTTGATTTCTCATGTATTTTTCTGTATTATTTTGTTTGTGATTCTGATGCAACTACTTGAAAAGAACAACAATGGGTAATTTTCCTCATATCTTTTGGTTAGTAATGGAGATTTGGGTTGGGTGTCTTATTGTGAACCACATTGCAGTATCTTTGAGAACTCAGGCAATCCTGGAGCCGATATAATTGGGTAACCTTTCTTGAGATAGACGAGAAGAGCTGCTCTTTGTCCCTTTGTAGAAAGTAAGAATAGGGGACCAAAGTCATAAATAGCGTTTCATGGAATCAGGACTGTGCGAGGTAGATGGCACCATTAAAAATTGATTCAAACCAAACCTAGATTTCACATCTCTATTACTCTTAATCTGTCATAGTTGATGCGTACGTCATGCTTGTTCGTGAATCTTGAGTAAATTGCAGAGATTGCCAAGTTATCAATTGGACATTTCCGTAGACATGTTGATAGTGTTTCTGATGAGCAACCCATTTGTTATTGCATATGGTGGTGGTGGTGGTGTGTTAACATTATGTGCAGGTGTTTCTATCGATTAAGGGAAAGGGGTTTCAACTAAAGGAAGATCGAAGGGGGTTCAAACCAGAGAGAGGAGTTGCAGGTGTTTCTATCAACTAAGGGAAAGGGGTTTCAACCGATCTCAAAGAAGGGAAAGGGGGCCTTTAGTTCATTAAGGGTATTTTTGGGGTTTTAACTCAGAAGGGGTAGTTTGGGGATTATAGAAAAAATGAAACTAACTTAACAAACATTTCAAACGATTGGGGACGTTAAATAGAATCTTTCTGTTTAGGGGGAGGTTAGTGATATTTATGGAAAAGCATAGGGGGAACTTGATATTTCCCCATAGTTCAGGGTAGGGGAGTGATAATTCCTTGTATAATAATAATAACTTCCTATAACTACCCCAATAATAATAACTTCCTATAACTACCCCACTACCACATATAACATACTCCAATTAAATATTAAAACTATTTAAATTAATTAGTATATGACATTACTTTTCCCCTGAAAGTGTCAAAAGGGGAGATGAGAGAAAATAGGGAGAGAAAAGAAAATAGAAAAGATAGGAGAAAATATAGGAGAAAGGCTTAGCTTTACGGACCAAGCTTGGGGTCTGGTTTATGGAGGAAGCCTACCTTTAAGTCAAAAGAGTTTAATTAAATTCAAAAGTCTGTCTTCGTTATCGCTATCGCTTCATAGCTATTTAAAGATAAAGTGATTACAATAAAGAGTTGTAACTTGTAACGGCTTCCACTTCCTAATAACCGAACCCATACCTCTCCCATTACCGTGTAACTCCTTTAAATGAGTTACAAACTAATTACCACATAATAATTAATTATAATAATAATAACTTCCTATAACTACCCCACTACCATGTATAACATACAATAATTAAATATTAAAGCTATTTAATTAATTACATAACAATTCCACATTGGTTTCAAAAGAAAATTGATGTGGGTTGATATGGTCTTGGGTTCCCTCACCTTGTAAGCCAGTTTATGAGGTTGAGTTCTTTCAGGTCCATATCAAAAGCAAATCCATAAACCAATCTCTCAACAATTTTTGGTAGCTTTCGCTACGTCCTAGTTGATGAAGTTCTGATAGGACAGAACGATGTTGTTCTAGTCTTTGCTGTCGTCTTTTGTGACTGGCAAGAAGTCGATCATAATAGAATATTCACCCTCATTCCGCATAGGTGGTCGATTTCATATCATGGAATGCCCCGTATAAACAAGGCTGTACAATTCACTGAACGCCAGCCCAATCTTGTCTTTTTCTGCCAGCCAGATGAGGATGTTGGGTCTTGATTCTAGTGTCCATGTTCAAATTATTTTATTTGCATTGGAGGATTTCATATTTTTGTTTGAAAAACTTTATGGCACTCATTGCTATTCATTGTTTAAACAGTCAGACCAACCAAAATTAACATTTCCAAACTATAGAGGTAATGCTAACCATAAAATATTAAAGAAGTTATAACATTTCTTTTTTTTTTCTTATGGGGATACTTTTGAAGCAATTTTACATTCCATGAACCTGAGTTTCAGGCATCTTGTGGTTAGGTTATAATAGATGTAACAGGGAGATAGGGATGGTGCCTAGTCTTAGTTCACAGGATCTATGAGGTTATGCTTTTAGGAGGAAACTTGAAATTCATAATGTATTAACTCAACTCATCCTTATCCCAACTAATGGGGCTGGCTACATGGATCCTTTTTATTCTTTCAACTCTATTTAAAGCTTTACTTGTTACTTGTCCTAAGCTATGTATATCTTTCCTTGCCACTTATCCTAGAGCCATTTTAGGCTTACCCCTAGCTCTTTAGCTCCTTCAATCTGCCTGTACTTGAGTGTTCACCAGCCTTATTTTGCTCACATCCATGCCCCTCAATAAATTTCTCACAACTTATCATGTATGCAATACTCAACCTTCAACTAAATGGGGTCAACTATATGGATCCTTTCCCTCCAATCGGCTCTGTTGGAGGTCATATGTTACGTGTATTAGGACTGTTTGGGTTGTGCGTGAGGTGTCCAAGTAATTTAGTTATTTATTTTATTTAGTAATCTAAATTATAGGTGATGTGGAGTTGTTAGTGATGTACGTGGGTAGTAGAAGTTATAGCAAGTTAAAACTGCTTGTAACTATTTGTAATCCTATTAAATAGGTAGAATATGGAATGAAAAGACAGACTTTGAATGGAAATATTGTTCCTACAATTTCTCTTAGGAGAAGGAGGCATGGCTTCCTCCATAAAGCTGGGATGTGATAGCATTGTCGATAGAGCTATTTATCTTTTTTTATTTTCCTATTTTATCTCCCTTTCCAATTGATTCCCTATAGTAGAAGTTATAGGAAGTTAAAACTGCCTGTAACTATTTGTAATCCTATTAAATCGGTAGAATGTGGAATGAAAAGACAGACTTTGAATGGTAATATTGTTCCTACAATTTCTCTTAGGAGAAGGAGGCATGGCTTCCTCCATAAAGCCGGGATGTGATAGCTTTGTCGATAGAGCTATTTATTTATTTATTTTTTCCTATTTTATCTCCCTTTCCAATTGATTCCCTATTTTCTCTCCTCCATATAGTGTGCACATATCATCAATGTTATGTACTAATTAATTTAAATTAGTTTTAATATTTAATTGTAGTATGTTATACGTGGTAGTGGGGTAGTTATAGGAAGTTATTATTATTATAATTAATTATTATGTGGTAATTAGTTTGTAATTAGCTTGACAAAAATCTTTATTGTAATCCTTAAATAGCTATGAAGCGATGATAGAGAGAGACTTTTGAATCCAATCAAACTCTTTTGAGTTAAAGGTAGGCTTTCTCTATAAGCCAGACCCCAAGCTTGGTCTATAAAGCTAAACCTTTCTTTTATTTTTTTTTAATATTTTCTCTCCCTATTTTCTCTCATCTCCCTTTTTGTACACATAACAAATGGTATCAGAGCTAGGGATGAGAGAAAGGGTCGAGAAGTTGGAAGGCATTGTGCGCTCGCTTCACTACCGGCAACAACAAATCATAGGGAAGCTTATCATTATCATGGAAAAGCTTACCATGGTGTCTGAAAAATTGTCAGCCAACTCTCTAATGGAAGAATCCTCAAGTAGAGTGAGCAGACCCAAGGAAGAGATAGCCAATATTGTGCACTTGGTGCAGCCAACGAAGAAGAAGATGAAGATGAAGATGAAGATGACAGCAAAATAAGGTATGGGATCCTATGAGATGATAACAAGTCAACAACAACAACAACAGGATAACCTTTAATGAGATTCCATTCTCTTCAATAAGGTTGACATCCCGTGAGATGATAATCATCCCAGCTTCATTAATTGGGATATTCTATATTAAGCTATGGGATCTTGGTGGATTAATATTTCCCTCAATTCTATGTCCTTGAGGACAAGGACACTTTCAAGGGTGAAAGAATGTTATGTATTATAAATTAGTTTTAATATTTAATTGTAGTATGTTATATATGGTAGTAGGGTAGTTATGGGAAGTTATTATTATTATAATTAGATATTATGAGGTAATTAGTTTGAAGGAATTACATGGTAGTGGGTGAGTTTGTTCAGCTATTAGGAAGTGGGAGCTGTTACAACTCCTTATTGTAATCCTTAAATTAGCTTTGAAGCGATAATAGTTAGAGACTTTTGAATCCAATTAAACTCTTTTGAGTTAAAGGTAGGTTTCCTTTATAAGCTTGACCCCAAGCTTGGTTCGTAAAGCTAAACCTTTCTCCTATCTTTTCTATTTTCTTTTCTCTCCCTATTTTCTCTCATCTCCTCTTTTGTGCACGTAACATCATACTTGATACAAGGCCTAAGCTTTTGATATCTTTCCTCACTACTTCTCCTAGGGTCATTTTAGGCCTGCCCCTAGCTCTTTTAGTTCATTTTATCTGAATGAAGTCACTCCTTTGTACTGGAGACTGGAGATAATGACCCTAGGAGAAATTTTGTTTTTGTCTAATTTTTCCACTTACCATCTCAGCATCCTCATTTCAAATACACTAAATTGGTTTACATGTTGTTACGTCATTGGCTCATTGCCCAACATTCAGCTCTATTCATTATTGTTGGTCATATAAGTGTCCTATACAATTTTCCTTTGTGTTTTATAGGAATCGATCACAAAACATTCCAGACGCACCCATCCACTTCTTCCACGCTATTCTAATTCTTTGTGCAACACCTTCCTTTATTTCTCCTTTATTTATTTATTTGTTTATTTTTATATTTTTATCTATGATTGAACGTAGGTACCTAAAATTTTCGCTTTGAGGTAACTCCCTATCCTTTAATTTTCACCATCCCACTTTCAGTCCTCTTGTTACTAAAAGTACTCACCATGAAATCTGTTTTTGTTTTACAATCTCTTAATTCCAAGGTTGATCTTCAAAATTCCAACTTGTCATTTATCCCTGTTTTTGTTTCATCTACCAAAACAATATTGTTGGCAAAATTCATCCAGAAAAAATATTGTTGGTAAAAAACATACATTAAGGGATCTAAGCTTTGATGTCTCTAGTCAGCTCATCTATGATTAACTCAAACAAATACGGGCTTAGACTTTGTGAAGCAGTGTCAATTTCGTAATTTTCTCGATAATTTAGGACCTCTTTGGGCAAGAAACAAGGTCAGGGGCAGAATGGTAATTTAAGTAAAGAAGGAAGGACGAATTGCTAACTTCAGAGGGGGTTGGTTTTAAACAGAACAAAACTTGAAAGAAAGGCTATTCTGGAAATTTAAACAATGTGGGGATAATTTAAGAACAAAGTTTGAAGTAATGGGTGATGCAAAACTGATGACTTACTAGCAAATAAAGTCCAAGAGAACCTGGCCTAACGTGGCCCAATTCTAGTTTAAACAGGTATAACGTGACCTGGGTCCACTTTGTTTTGGTTTATGTTGCTTTGTTTTATTTTAAGTGCTTTAAGTTCAGTTCTTTTTCCCCTTTTATTTCCTTTGCTTTATATCTTGCACAGTCATGGATCCATGTAGCCGACCCCATTTAGTTGGGAAAAGGTTTTGTTGTTGTTGTAAGTTCAGTTCTGGTTGAACTGGTTCACTAGTTCAATTTAAGTTATTATCTTGTTTCCTTTTTGAGTTTTAAAAGGATGGGACAGTTTGTAAGGTGGTACCTTAGTCTACTTAAAACTGTCTTTATTGCTGTTATAAAACAAAAAGACAAGGTAGAAATTGCAGCACATGATTTTTACTCTTATAGAATTTGTGTTCTTAGATGTGGTAAAGCTGTGACCTGCCTTGTGGTGATCAAGGTGACGATTGGTGTTGAACCAAATCAAACCTAGCACTGGGAATCCTAGGTTGCAGCTCTTTTATCCTCGTATACTCTTCTTATCAACTCCATTCAAGGTATCACCATGGTACTGCCAGATCTTGCAACAGAACCAACAGTACCCACAATATACCTTTCCTACTCTTAGTGGGATGATGCAGCATTGAAGACATCAAAGGAAAAAGAAGAAGAAGAAGGCTGTCAGGTAGGGGCTCTACAGGCAGCCCATGATTTTTATATGGAGAGTTATTTTGTTATGTTGTTTTGGTTTATCAATTGGTTCAGTTTGGGTTAGCCAGCTGGTCCAATTTAAGTCATAATTTGTCTTACTTAGAAGTCAGTTAGTAGTGTTAGTTTCCTTTCATGTTCAGTTTCCTTTTTGGGTTTATATTTCAATTTTAGAAAGTATGAACTAGCTTGTTTAATTGGAGTTTCCTTTCCCCAATCCTAGGATGTAATTCCCTTTCCCCCCATATCTATTATAAATAAAGAGAGACTCCTTTTCTAGAGCCACAATTTTTACAAACAAAAAAACATTGCCGCTGCTGCTGCTCTGCATGAGATTTTTGTGTGTCTGATCACAGAGATTGGTTGTCATGCGATCCGATGACTCCTTGCGGTGTGAATTCCATGAGGATCTTCTCCTTCAAGTGCTTTTCTTCTTCTCCAAGCTCCAGCAATTATTCTACTGCCGATTGCTGATTTGAACCAGGTATTCACAAACCCAGTTCTGTTCAGGAAATCTTCTTTGTTTCCTATTTGATCCCCTGCTGCCTGAAACACTTTCAGCCATCCTCTGAGGCTGAAAATTGAACTCCCACCTAGTATACTTCGATCCAAACCTGGTCCAATTCGGACCAGCCAATTGGGAGATATTAGAAATCTCCCCAATTTTGTCTTCTAGTGCCCTATTCTGCCCAGATTTGAAATCGATAGACCTACCTTGATTTCTGTTGGTTTCTTTGGGTGTTGGATCATATTATCAGCTGGGTGTAGGCCTCTTACAGTCCCTGTTAAGGCCCTATCGTCTGTTGTTAGTTCTGTTAACAGATTCTTAAAAGTTCTGTAATCGGTTGGCTGTTATAAACTTGGTTTTCCTTTTCAATTCTGAGTTGCTTTGTATTGCTGTTCTACTTTGGAAATTGGTTGTTCTTTGATCAAGTTTCCTGCAGATTGGGATTAGGACATTTGGTTGGCCTTGCCAATCCTAATTCTACATTATGGGGTTTCTGATTATAGGCCATCTACAGGTCTGATCTACATTCTGATTCCAGACATCTTCTTCGGTCAGTGCTTTTAACTTTCTTCTACATACAAGTTTTGATTTTGCTAGTTGAATGCTATACTCCTATTCCAAGATGGATTCAATACTTGCTATTTTGGGAGGTTATTCAAGAACATATATATATTTTTTTATCTGTTGAGTCTCATATCAATAGCATTGATTAATCTACCTACGATTGGGGATTGGGTGTATTGAATTTGAACCCTGATCGTCAAAAAGATCAGTTGACTGGTCAAATTTGAGGTCTCCTACTCCAACCAAGAGTTGACCATTCTAGCAGATCTGACCCTAGCATAGTTATTAAGGCGGTAAGGCGACGGAGATGTTTGAGGGTCTTTTAGAGCACCTTAGCGATAAGGCGGGCATAAAGCGTCGCTTTATTGACTAAAGCGTTCATGTGTAATTTTTTTATAAAACCATTATATTTTACTCAAATCCTAATTAAATCCTATTACACATATGTCAAATAAATATTAAAGGTTCATACTTCATACCAATGCAAGATATTCATCAAGAAAACAAATCAATAAAGTGAATAAACTAAGTTCATCTTCATCAATCATCAATCATCAATCATCAATCATCAATCATCATAACATATTAACATATAATATAAATACATAATTATGAAACAAAATCATAAATATAAAGAAAAGAAGACTTAAAATATACAAATATTTATTATACTTACCTCTATGATGCCAAAATGAGTGTTTAAGCCATAAGGTTATCCACTATATTTCTACTCTTGTCAAAGAAGTAATTAAGAACTAGTAAAAATTGAGATGCCAAATTAAATGGATGAGAAGTATGACTAACCTAGAGATTCTGAATCATTCTAAAAATCTTCAATGAAGAAAAAACATAAAATAAACTAAAATGCTAAAAATTTAATAAACAATCAAAGTCAAATACTTAAGAGTTCAAAGACTCAAAATACTCATAGTTCAATCCAAATCAGTAATTAAATTAAAATCTTCTTCTTCTTCTGCATTTTGTTACTGGCCTACATCATTTGGAGCTATGCCATAATCATCCTCAATGTTTTCATCATCACGGACATCCTTTTCACTCATCTCATCCACTTTTTTATCTGAAGAATCCTCAAGCTCAACCCTCCAATTACACTGGGTATAGCAAAGATTGGATCCACTAGTAGATGTTGGAGCCCTCCTTGGTTTATTGTGACCTTGATATGATGAAGATGCCCCAAGTGCTCTATCAACATTTCTCCAAGTGAGATCATTCTCAAGATGAACTAATTCATCATCTGATTCACCAATCATCCATTCACTACTCCAATTTATCTCATCAAGCAACAATGGATTGTAGTTTCTGTTTTGTTCTTTTCTCTCTTGGAACTTCGCTTGAAATCGGAAATTATACTGAATGCAGAGAACATTTAATCGTTGATGCTCTAACCTATTCATCTTCTTGGTGTGAATCTGAAAAACATTAATAATATGAAGTTATCTTCAATAAAATCATATTAAGTGAAGTATAGGTACTTAGAACTCAGTACTCACAAATTCAAATGTGCTCCAATTGTGCTCATAACTAGAAGATGAGCAACAAAGACCAAGTATGCACAATGCAACTTTTGTATGGTTAAGGAGCAGAACTTCCATATCAGGATCACTAAGAGACTATAAATATATAATATAAAAAAAATAAGTTAAGTAAAAAATCAACATACAAAGTTCTAAACTAATTAGAATTTTAAAAAGAAATATACTCATGGTTTAAAGTATCTCCGATACCGATACGATACCCTCTGGTACATATCTTAAATTTATCCGACCGATACGATACATGAAATTTTTAAAATCCTTTCGTATCGATATATATCTTATGATACATACCGATATGCACCAATACACTATCGATACGTACTGATACTCTATGAAAAATATAAAATCGAGGTGAAATATACGTTTCGGTATGTATCGGTAAATATCGATGAGTATTTGTATGTATCGTTCAGTACATATCGATGATTATCAGTACGTATTGGTGAGTATCGGTATCTATCGATCAGTACGTATCGGTGAGTATTGGTACGTATCGGTATGTACCGATACAGTGTGCTACGGTCATATAATGGCCAAGATGGGTATTTTTTCAGAAAACACGATTTTTTGTGGGTTTTTCTTCCAAAGTTGCTAGCAAGTAGCAACCATATTTCTCTCCAACTAAAGTGGAAATCAACGTTGGGAACAAGGATTTTACATTTATGGGACAACTGCAAACCTTGAATTCTTAGTGTGATACCCTCAATTTAGTGTTTATGCATAATACATGTTATCAATAACTTTTTTTAACAAATTTTTTAAGTGTTAAAAAAAGGTGTTTCATATCCATTTATGTGCGTATCTTTAGCGTATCTTAGCATATCTCCGATACGATACGATATCCTTCGATACGTATCTTAATTTTGGTTGACCGATACGGCGACCGATACCGATACTTTAATCCTTGTTGTATACTTACTAGGATTCAACTTGTCCCTTTGTCTAATCGCCATATCCTTTGAAAAACTTCCTTTAGCATAGGTATAATTTTCAACCTGGAGAATGATCTTATCTTGTAAGGTTTCATCAGGCACCAACCTTGTAAGAACATCATTGTAGGCATCACTTGCTTTATGAGCAAGGGCCATCTCATTATCTAGATCATCTACTACTGCCTTAAAGAACTTATTTGGATTGAGGAAAAAGACAGCTAAATATATTGGTCGATCCATTATAGTCTCATAACGGTAATCAACAATCCATATGATTTCTTCCCTTTTCTTTCATTGTCTCCAAATTTTTTTTTTGTTCTTTGTCATTGCATTGTTATATATATTTCAGGCATAACAGGAAACTCATCACCATCCACTATCCTCAAGAGTTGAAGAAGAGGCTGTGATGCTCTTATACAATCCATCACACCATTCCAGAACGTTGTGCAAACACCGTCTCAGAACCTTTCTTCCCTGCTTCTATAGATGCAAGCTTAGAACGGGACCATTCATCATCAACAAATAATTTTTCAAAGATTCCTTGTGCTTTTATAAGAGTGAATAACAGAAGGAAAAAAATCAGGTACTTTGTATGAACAGAAGAAGAATGAAGAAGAAATAAGGGAAAAAAAAAGACAGGTACAAAGTTAAGTTAACCAGAGGCTGAAGAAGAGTGAAGAACTGAAGTACAGAGGAAAGAAAAAAAGAAAAAAAATTTGGAGACAATGATGAATGGTCCCGTTCTAAGCTTGCATCTACAGAGGCAGGTAAGAAAGCTTCTGAGACAATGTTTGCTACAACGTTCTGGAATGGTGTGATGGATTGTATAAGAGCATCACAACCTCTTCTTCAACTCTTGAGGATAGTGGATGGTGATGATTTGTCTGTTATGCTTGAAATATATATGGCAATGCGAGTGACAGAATAACAAAAAAAATTTTGGAGACAATGAAAGGAAATGAAAGAAAATCATAGGGATTGTTGATTATCGTTGTGAGATTATGATGGATCGACCAATATATTTAGCTGTCTTTTTCCTCAATCCAAATAAGTTCTTTAAGGCAGTAGCAGATGATCTAGATAATGAGATGGCCCTTGCTCATAAAGCAAGTGATGCCTTCAATGATGTTCTTAAAAGGTTGGTGTCTGATGAGACCTTGCAAGATAAGATCATTCTCCATGTTGAAAATTATACTATGCTAAAGAAAGTTTTTCAAAGGACATGACGATTAGACAAAGGGATAAGTTGAATCCTAGTAAGTATATTTCCTTTTAAAATTATAATTAGTTTAGAGCTTTGTATGTTAACTTTTTACTTAACCTTTTTTTTTTATATTATATATTTATAGTCTCTTAGTGGTCCTGATATGGAAGTTCTGCTCTTGACCTTACAAAAGTTGCATTGCGCATACTTGGTCTTTGTTGCTCATCTTCTGGTTGTGAGCGCAATTGGAGTACATTTGAATTTGTAAGTATTGAGTTCTAAGTACCTGTACTTCATTTAATATGATTTTATTGAAGATAACTTCATATTATTAATGTTTTTCAGATTCACACCAAGAAGATGAATAGGTTAGAGCATCAACGATTAAATGATCTTGTCTACATTCAGTATAATTGCCGATTTCAAGCGAAGTTCCAAGAGAGAAAAGAACAAAACAGAAACTACAATCCATTGTTGTTTGATGAGTTAAATTGGAGTAGTGAATGGATGATTGGTGAATCAGATGATGAATTAGTTCATCTTGAGAATGATTTCACTTGGAGAAATGTTGATAGAGCACTTGGGGCATCTTCATCATATCAAGGTCACAATAAACCAAGGAGGGCTCCAACATCTACTAGTGGATCCAATCTTTATTATACCCAGTGTAATTGGAGTGTTGAGCTTGAGGATTCTTCAGATGAAAAAGTGGATGAGATGAGTGAAGAGGATGTTCGTGATGATGAAAACATTGAAGACGATTATGGCATAGCTCCAAATGATGTAGGCCAGCAACAAAATGCAGAAGAAGAAAAAGATTTTAATTTAATTACTGATTTGGATTGAACTTTGAGTATTTTGAGTCTTTGAACTTTGAAGTATTTTGAGTCTAACTTTTAAGTAATTGACTTTGACTGTTTACTAAATTTTTAGAATTTTAGTTTGTTTTATGTTTTTTCTTCATTGAAGATTTTTAGAATGATTCAAAATCCCCCGGTTTGTCATACTTCTCATCCATGTAATTTGGCATCTCGATTTTTACTTAAGACATTTTTTTAATTCTAAGATCATAATTACTTCTTTGACGGGAGTAGAAATATAGTGGATGACGTTAGGGCTTAGGCACTCATTTTGGCATAATAGAGGTAAGTATAATAAATACTTGTATGTTTTAAGTCTTCTTTTCTTTATATTTATGATTTTATTTCATAATTATGTATTTATGTTAATATGTTATGATGATTGATGAAGATGAACTTAGTTTATTCACTTTATTGATTTGTTTTCTTGATGAATATCTTGCATTCGTATGAAGTATGAACCTTTAATATTTATTTAGCATATAAGTAATAGAATTCAACTAGGATTTGAGTCAAATAGAATAGTTTTATAAAAAAAATTACATAAGAACGTTTTAGTCAATAAGGCAACGCTTTATGCCCTCCTTATCGCTAAAACGCTCTAAAAGACTCTCAAACGCCTCCATCGCCTTACCGCCTTAATAACCATGATTGTGGGCCATGGGAAGAGAACTTGACCTGCATTATCTGGCCATTTAAGTTGTTGATTTTGTTTTATGCAATTTCTCTTAAATTTGGAAATTTATCTGTTTTCGATCTTGGTTTAGTTGGGGTCAGGCGACTGTTGCCTTAGTGTAAGATGCAACATTTATTTATGTCAATTATCTATTATTTCATTTACTTAAGATATTATTATTCATAAATAAGTATATTCCTTTATTTGAATCTAAGAAAATAATCTAAAAATCAAATTCCAAAAGGATAAAAAGTCAAGCTCCTAGTCCAAGAACAAAAATTGGATTTATTTTTTATTATTGGGCAATTTTCAACTTTAAAATGCTTGGGTTTTTCTCAATTCTGAAAAATTCATAAATCCTATCATGGTAAAACATTGGAAACTAGAGGTGCTGTAAAAAATCTTTTGTTTCAATAGCCATAAAATTATTTCATTTTCAGGCAATTTTAACAGCATTCAGGTACTTTAAAATAAGTTTGACCAAAGCATAACTTTGTTATTATAACTTAGATATAAATAATCTTAGACTTTTTGGAAGCTGGTTTTGTGCTCTACCTAATACAAAAATTCTCATGTAAAAATGAAATCATTTGACCAGTCAAACTTATTAGAGAACAAGAACTTTTCACTTTTTGTTGATTTTTGTTGATTTTTAATGTTGACTGTTGATGATATAAGATATCTGTAACATACTAAATAATGTTAGAAAACAGGGAAAATAAAAAATAACACTTAGTTGCCTAGGTGGGCGCCTTGTTTCCTAAGTGCATAGGCAACTAAGGCCACTTTAATTGGGCCTATAATAAGGGTAGAGGCTACGCATGTGGGATTAGTTACGTTAGTGTATTTATTTCTTTATTTTAATTGGTATTAAGTTTTTTAGTTAGGTTGGATTAGGATTCTATAAGTCCTGTCTTGTTTTGAGTTAGTTTCCTAGTCAGTTTATGTTACTTAATTAAGGATTGGGTTAGGACTTTCCCTTTTTAGTGTTTGAGTCCGTTTTTGAGTGTTCTATATAAGCTTGTATGGGGTCTAGCCTTATACACGAATTATGATTAATGGGGTTTTTGCTTGAACCTTTTCTTTATTCTGTGAGATTAAGCTTTGCTATGAGACTCAGTGAAGGGTGGGAAATCGTACTGCTGGTGGGAAGCCAAGGGTCACATTCTTCCTTTCTATACTCTATTTTCTCCTTCTCAAGTAAGTAATTTTATTATTCGTTCTTTCTATGCTTGCTAGAATTCGATTTAAACTGAGATTGTGAGGAATTTTCATCTCTTCAATACTGGTTACATGCTGTTCATAATGGGGTTTAAATCACAGCAAGACCCCTGTCAAATAGACCTGGTAGATACCTTGTTTTTGAGCCTCTTTTGCTGAAAACGAGGTTTACTTTATTTAGGTTTCTCCCAGATTTTGGGGCATTCAAGGACCACCCAAGAGGGTCCTTTGATCAAGCTTTGAAGCCTGATCAGATCATCTGACGTGTTGTGATTAAAGTTTTACTGAAATTCTAGTTTCTAAGTTCCAGATTTTACTATTTTGATTCTTGAGTTAAATCATGCCATTAAAAAATTGTAGTATTTTGGGAACCTAACATCTTCCCACCTTTGACCTGAATTTGAATCCCATCAGGAAAGTTGACTTTGACTTTCATATATTGCTTAATTTCTGCTTTAGGGTTTACTTGTGATCCTGTTACAGGAGGTGCGTTATTCTGAACCTAGGGTTCATCCTACCCACCCCCCATCAAATTGCGTACCATTGTTGTTTAACCCTGTTGAAATTCTACTAGACATACATGAGCTTAGGTTTGTAGTTCTTCTAGAGTGGTATTCAGTGATGACTCAGAAGAGGACCTTGGCTATACCCTGTCCCTGACAGCCTCTATACACAGCCCAAGTGATGTGCATAGCTTCCTGCAACCCCTTATTGCAAAAGACTCTACCGGTTCTCTATCAGAGGCTCAGAGCAATGATTCCCCCCCCCTCTTTATGTTTATCTTCCCTGAATCAGTAAGAACCTACTCGATAGATTTACTCATCCAAAAAAAAAAGAACCTACTCGATAGGAGATGCTGATGGTGATGCAGCAGCAAATTAATCTCAACAGATATGAAAAATCCTTTTCCCCCAACTGTTAGTTTGGTTATTGGCTGGAAGGGGGGACCCTAAAGATGAAGTCCACCCCTGGGAAGGTGATTATATTTCGGAACATTCGTCACATGCCATACTTCTAACAAGAACCTGGTTTCTAGATCTCTCCTGTCCAAGCGTGGTTTAAATAGCCTTCATATCTAAGATAGATTCTGGCCAGGGATGCTGTTATTATTTTTTTATTTTACTTTATGAGTATTGTCCTTGTTATGTTGTAGTGAATGCAAGCAATTACATTGCTAGAGTGATGGCTAGCTATTATTCAGATGGATACAGAAGACAGCCTGCCTTCTGTCTATATTTTAAATTACTTGTCCAGTTTTCTCTTTGCTGATTATTACTTCCCCTCTCCCTTCCCTCCCCCACCCCCCTTTTTTTTTTAGTTCTTTTCCTTTAAACTTGACGTCTTTTGCTTCCAGGTTCTACAGAAGGCTTTGGAAGTGTGGGATCTGCAAGTCATCCCTCTTGACTGCCCTGTAGCTGAGCCTGCCCAAATTGACCCAGAGCTGGAAAATGCATTCATCTGTCACCTACAGGATCATTGGTTTTGCATCAGGAAAGTAAATGGAGAGTGGTATAACTTTGACAGTCTCTATGCCGCTCCTGAGCACCTCTCAAAGTTCTATCTTTCAGCTTATCTCGATTCTCTAAAAGGCTTTGGCTGGAGCATTTTTCTGGTGAGGGGGAACTTCCCGAAGGAGTGTCCCATCTCATTTTCTGAAGCGTCTAATGGTTATGGGCAGTGGCTTTCACCTGAAGATGCCCAGAGGATGACTAAATCTTGCAATGCGACGCAACCTGATCCTCGTAGAACAAACTTGTCCCAAGAAAACTTGGATCCTCCTGATATGCCATTTAGGGAAGAGGAAGAAGCCCTGTATGATATGGAAGATGAAGATTTGAAGGCTGCCATCGCTGCCAGTTTGATGGATTCCAATATGGCAAGTGCTGGGACAACCACTGCTACTGAAGATAAAAGTCAATGTAACAGCTAAGAATATGGAATTTTTGAACTTGGAGAGCCAATTAGTTAACCAATCTGGATTCAACTCTGATCTATATATCTATTCAGATAGAAGAGTGACTTCTATCATCGATTTAAGGTTTATATCTGTGATGTGCGGAATGTATTAGTTTTTCCATTTCTTCCTTTATGATATTTTTTTCTAAAGTTAATATCGTAAGTGGGGTGGGGTATTCTTCAAAGAGGACTATAGCTAAGCTTTTGAATCGGGTGGATCCGTGGATATGAGAGTTTGAAAGAAAAAAAGAAAAAAACTTGCGACTGAAGAGTTAAAAGAAGTTGGGATATGAGACCCTTTTTCTTGTTTCAAAAGGCGATGGTGCGACATGGCACTTGGCAGTAACAACCCGTCCCTTTCCCATATAAGAATGGCAATCTCATATTCCCATTTTTTTTATAGTGCCACCACTTGGAGAATGTCACTATTAGAGAGACACCCTTTGCATAGTTCACATCTTTTACCGTCAATCTCTGTTAAGTAAAGTTTCGAAATAATGATTTTACCCTTTTGATTAAAATACATAACCCATCCTATTTCACACTTAATCCCTCAATACCCGTCATTTTCATTGTGGGTTTAAGAAGAGCAAAACCCCCTCCCCTTCTCCATCCCTGCACACACATTCGCCCTTCTTCAGGAATTGCACAATTGTGCAGTTGTCCACCCTTGTGTAACTGCCACCCTTCTCACAGTCGAGTTTGCTCCATCCTAGGTCGCCTTTCTCACAAGCGAGCGTTCTCCACTGCTTCCCAATAGCAGATCGTTTGGTCGAACTCCTCGACGTTCAGACTCCATGGCTCGAAGCTTTGTTCTATGGCTTCACGGTTTGGGTGATTCAAGCCCTCAAACAAACCCATCAAAATTTCTCCACTTCTCCTCAATTCAGAAATACCAATGGACGCAAGACCCTCTTTTCTTTTTCTCCCCTGTTTTTTGGGGCTAATTACCATTACCGTAACTCTAATGACCAATAATTTTTTGAAGAATTTTGATTTGAAGAATTTTTTCTGTGAAATCTAAGTGGCAAAATTTGAAACCCCCACACGATGGATAGAACAGTAAGGAATGAATGACTGATATATGGAAGATCAATAATAGACTGAAACCGTGGACCGGCAAGGGAACTGACAGGTCATTACTCGGCAAAAGAAACTATTTGACAAAATCGTGGGTGACCTAACTGCATAGGAAAACTGCAGGAATTGTCAACTGCAAAATAGAAGTGATAAACAGGTCTCAACACCAAAGGATTGAGAGAAATTCAAAGAGCGAAGTTAGTCAGTTACAATTTACGTTGCTGGAAACTGATTGACAGAATAGAAATGGAAGAGAAGAATGAGTAAGAAGAAAGTAAAGAAAGTGATATATGATCAAGCTTCACCAACAACCTGAAGCAATGAATGAAAAAAATTTTAGAATTTGCCGAGTTGCAGAGAAACAGATGCTCTTCATGGAGAGAAAACGATTTAGGGATGGAGGAGCTGAGTATCGATTTGAGATGAAGGAGCTCAGTATTGATTTGGGGCATTAAGAGAGGGTATATTAGGTACTTCACTTTTTAGAACGATATTTTGGTATTTAGAAAAAAATAGATCAACTGATGTCAGCATTTAAAGTATATTCTGTGGAGGTGGAGCTGCAAATTTTCCTTTTTTTCTAATGAGTGTCAATGGCCCCACTAAGCCCCGAGTGCATGTGTACCTTCCATACACGTAAGTTGGGTTAGCGCCAGCTCCTATGGGAACCATAGAAACCCACGGTGAAGGGGAGTCAAACTAAGGACACATGTTAAGCACTTTCTTACGATGTATATAGAATGTGTTAGACATTCACTCCATCACGAGTTTCAATCATTGTTAGCAAAAATGCATTTTAAATGGAGTTCAAATGCGCTTTCATTTTTAACTTTTAGCACATGTTTTGCAGTATGTTTTTCGAAGATACAGGAAAAACGGCAAATGACAAGTATTTCGTTTTTAAAAACATTTAGAACGTGATCCTTTTCTAACATTTTTTAAGACTCGACTCGTTAAACATAATTCCTACTTCTCTCTTCTAAACTCCGATTGACCTGAGTCTTTCGTCAACTTGAAGCTAACTCGATGGCTTACATTTCTCATGATTTCACCTTCAATTCAATTTCAATGCACGAACCCCGAAATTGAGCTACGAATTGATGGATTTGCAGAAAAACATTTCTAAAGTGATGACTCTCAACTCCAATTGAAATTACATAACTCCGAAAACGTGTTAACTATGTTGACAACAATAAACAACATCATAACCAAGTCTCTTTTTTTTTGGTAAAAATAACCAAGTCATATTACTCAATAAGAATTTGGGAATGTGTATTGTATGAATTTAGAATTAGTGTTGGATGATATTCAATGATATGTCTTAAAAGTTATAATGAGACATGGGATATATATACATAATGTTGGATATTGTAGTTGTTTTAAACATCAGATGCATGTATTAATGTAATAATTCCTTAATTTATATGTATACTACAATTTTTTTGGTCCCCTTTGTTTGAAATCTACACGCTTAAATTTTGTACCATCATTTTCGCTTTTTTACTGTATTGTTCAGAATTTTTCACTGTTCGTTTTTGTTTTTGTGTCATTCCCTTTTTGCTAACTATGGTTACAACCATGGTTTAAAGTATCTCCGATACCGATACGATACCCTCCGATACGTATCCTAAATTTAGCCGACCGATACGATATACTCCGATACAATACATGAAATTTTTAAAATCCTTTCGTATCGATATATATATATCCTATGATACATATCGATATGCACCAATACACTATTGATACGTACTGATACTCTATGAAAAATATAAAATCAAGATGAAATATACGTTTAGGTATGTATCAGTACGTATCGGTGAGTATTTGTATGTATCGATCGGTACATATCGATGAGTATCAGTACGTATCGGTGAGTATCGGTATGTACCGATACAGTGCGCTACGGTCATATAATTGCCAAGATGAGTATTTTTTTTAGAAAACACGAATTTTTGAGGGGTTTTTGTTCCAAAGTTGCTGCCAGTCATATTTCTCTCTAACTAAAGTGGAAATCAAGATTGAGAACAATGATTTTACATTTATGGGACAACTACAAAATCTTGAATTCTTAGTGTGATACCCTCAATTTAGTGTTTATGTATAATACATGTTATCAATAGTTTTTTTTAACAGAATTTTTATGCAAAAGTGTTTAAAAAGGTGTTTCATATCCATTTATGTGTGTATCTTAGCGTATCTCCAATACGATACGATACCCTCTTATACTTATCTTAATTTTGATCGACCGATATGACGATCGATACCGATACTTTAATCCTTGGTTACAACACATGTTGATCACAATTTGTTAGTAAGCTGGTGCTAGTTTCTACAATAAATTGCAATCGGTATACCTTTAGTGGTGTCGTCCAACTTTATATGGAGATGGATTGAATGATGTGTTAATTAAAATGTATCTATTATAACTTATTGAAACGTTTTTCATAACAGCACCAGTGGTCTAGTGGTAGAATAGTACCCTGCCACGGTACAGACCCGGGTTCGATTCCCGGCTGGTGCATTATTTTTTATTTTCTCTCAAAATTCACCTTTGAAAGAGAGTCTTTTTGTTTTGGGCTGCCTCTCTGGCGCTTTAGACTTTTTTTCCTCATTTATGGTAAAAGTCCAACCAAGGGAATTTTTTTTTTTTTTTACATTCGATAGGACTGCCCAATGGGACTTTACTCACACATGCAAGAGGGGAGGGGGATTATGTGTGACAGGAGTTGATCCCTATACCACAAGCATGGAACCTGCTCTACCAGGCAGAGGCTACAATCAGTGCGCTATGCATTAGATTCATATAAGCTTGTGAAATAGGCCCAAATATATACCAAATGATAAATTTAGATGGGGCCCAAAGTTTTGTTTACAGGTAAACTCTAAGGTCCCTGATCACATGTAACACTTCAAAGTTCTAATTGAATAGTGTTTAACTATTTATCATGTGACGAAATAGAGCTTTGAAAACTTAGGACTATGAAAGTGTATTATAATGTTTCAACAGTTGCATGCCAATGCATGGGAAAGTAGTTGATTGAATCAGACTTTGAAATTTGATATATAATTAGTCCAAACCATGTGTTGTATTTATTCATCAATCCACATGGCACAATGAGAAAGGCCTGTAGGAGCTACTTTGATAAACTTATCAAGTGGGTTGTAAGAATGAATTCTCCCGTTTAACATATAGTTATATCGGAACACATTCTTTGTCCGGGGGTGCGCTACACCTGAACTCAGGGGGTGTGAAATGACCTTGGCATCCTTCATGGACAATGCTTGTGTATGTGCTTTCATTGGCTAGGTGTAGGGCCATGCTCTTGAACAAACACCATTTTCCCTTTTTCCATTCACATGGGACAGGTTGAAAGACCCATGTATTTGCTACGTTCCAAATTTTGTGGACCTATTATCCAATGTTCAGTTCAGTATCTATTACTTTGAAATGTTTCACATCAATCCACTTTCTTCACATGGAGATCAGAAATGATGAGAAGGAGAAAAGGACCCTACCTGCTTGTATGTCTCTTTGCCTAGACACAATCGAGCATGAAAAGATGGTGTTGCCCCATGCCTTCACGTGGCCTCCCATCGACCTATATGCTGAGACAATGGCCGCACAAGTAGATAGAGTCCTCTTGCCCTTATGAAAATTTTGACGACATTTCATCTTTCTTTTAAGTTAATAGAAAGAAAGAAAAAAAAAAAGTGGAAAAACTTTTTGGCACTTTTAGGGTATTTCATCTCAACTGTCATAAAATCAAATCATTAAGATCCTAATGTAGTGGTCATAGAAGGAGATAGAGTTTGAAACTTGACATCTGTTTAATCCATGAAAATCCCTCATCCAACAGTCAGTTTGAAAAAATATTCCCTCTTCGAATGCTTATAAAGGTCTCTCACTATTAACCGTGCAGGTCTTTTGCCCAATTAATTATTATAGAAAAGATTCTTTAGACTATTGCAATAAAGAATGGTTTGAAAATAATGTATCAGTAATATAATTTGTGTTATTTTTATCATCTTTGTTTCTTTGCTATGATAGGCATTCATAATTTATCTATTTATCACCTATAGAAATAACAATTCATTTAAAAAAAAAAACCATAATTCCAATCTCATACATATTGTACTTGTAGTTATTGAAAGAATAAAATTGTGAAGTAGATTAATGGTATTATTAAATTAGTTAATAAAATAAAATTATAAAAAAAAAAAGGCCATGCATATTAGATAACTCTCAAACAAGCAATGAATATTGCATAGCTTTAACAAATCATAAATTAAAAAAAAAAAAAAATTAACAATTACCGTTGAGATTAATAATTCTCATCATAGTGGATACCATAATGTTTGTAGAAAGAATCAAGTTAAGAGTAAGAAACATATTGAAATCGAATGTTTATAGATGTTGATAATTGCTTGGTTATCTAAACTTTTGTATGATTAGTCTTGTTTGCTTTGTTTATTGAAATGGCTGCTACAGTCACACCATTCCCTGGGTACTTTTCTATAGTATTAATCATACAATCCATTTTGTGATAGATCTTCTGTCAGCTTAGTCAATGATTCAAAGACTGTCTTCTTCGAATCCGTATGCAGCATCTTAGATACATCTCTCCAAATGAGAGGAGAAATATAAAGCATTTGAGATGATAGCTGAACATCCGGAGAGTGGTAATGGAATTGCCTAGACTTGATGTCCATTTAAGAACCAACAAATGACAAAACAAAACCAGGTCCAAGGAGAAACTTCTCTTACCTCCAAATCCATCGTATTGAAAAAAAAAAGAGGAAGTACAACTGTTGAATGCCTATTAAAAAGGTTGATGTGCACTTGCTTGTGATCATGCCTTTCATGAGCATTTCAAGTTCTGATTGACATAAATCTTATTCATTACATTAATTTCTACTACACAATGAAATTGTAGAGAGCTTATGTAGTTCATCTTCTTAGTGGTCTTAGTTGGATTTATTTGTACAATATATGCATCCATCATTCAATAGTTCATGTAGAACTTCCCTACTACCTAGTGATACTTATCTGTAAGTTCATTTTCTTGTGAATTTTTACTTGTTCTGGGCATCCAATTTCTTCTTGCATTGCACTGGAAGCAATTAAACTAAACATATATGCTTGTGCTAAATATTTTCTTAAACTTCTTTAGGAATGAATATTGTTCCTGAATAATGTTTGTAATTAGAACTGCCTAGGAAACAAAGGAAATGAAGAATTGATATAACTCTTCTGTCTTAGAAAGTTCTAAAATTAGAATTTTAGTTTCTCATTCTTGTATAGTTTGAATTTTTGTGCAAGAGTATTCATGCTGGAATTTCTATTTAGGAATACTGGGAGATTCTCCAAGTTTACATTGCACAATATATAAATAGTAATATTTCTAACAATGTCACTTTGATGCTTATATGGCAAGGAAGTCAAAATAGCAAGGAGTTTGTGGAGAAGAAAAAATAGGGTTGAGAGTTGTGGTATGAATGCTCTCCAAGGATATGAGCTTTACTTGCAAGGTTTCAAGATATAGAGATACTTTTGCTCCATCTAACTAGGTGTAGAACACTGAAAAATAGTGTCAATCATTTGAGGAGAAAAAAATTAAATTTTGGAAAATAGTTGAAGTATAGATATTATTGCATTGTCATTCTAAATACTAAAACTGAAGTATTTTTTGTTGGAAGCAAGGTAAAATTTAGTAGTTATATTTGGTAAGATTCTGAGCTATTTCCACAATTATTATTAGTAATGAAATAGAAAAAAATTCATTTGTTTTTTTTTTTAACTTCTCATTACAAAAAGTTACATCCAATTAGAGGCACTCCTTAAAATATTTTCATCCACTCTCTAAACACATAATATGTATTGGTGTTCTTTTCTAGTGTCCTGTAAGACCGGACTATTTGTGCACATGCTTACCATTAGGGATGAAGCAAGGCTGAGTTGAGCCCGACTTCTTAAAGCCTTAGTTCAACCCTAGGTCCCTAAAATTCAACTCAGGCCCAACCCAACCTTGTTGCGTTTCATTCTTAGGCTCAGTCCTACCAGGCTCATGCCAACCCAACCCAACCCTATTGGACCTTAATTAGATCAGATTAGCCCTAATTGACCATGATTCTTGCTAAGGTCGGGCTAACATTTGATTGACCCTATTTTTTCCTTGTGTCCTATGCATTAAAAATAAAAAACAAAAACAAAAAAAGAATCATTAATAGATCAAATGATCAATACACAATTAAAATTATGAAGTGCAACACAGTGATAGATATTCAAGACACCTAACCATATGAATCAACAATCCAAATTCCATTATTCATAATAAAAGGATAGGATGATAGTCCTAAATTATATTACATAAATCATTGTTAAAATCAAGACCGGGTTGGGTCAAGCCGGACTAGACCTAGACCTTAACCCAAGCCCAACCCAACCCTACCCTAACCTAAGGTTAGTGTTTTTCAACACTAACCCGTCCTTAGGGTCGGAAATCTTAACCCAAGCCTTGTTCAAACTTACTGCAGACCAAGGCAACTTCAGCCACGATGGCTTTCACTCTGACAAGCAAATTCATAAATAGTTTGAGGAAACTCTCGGCAAATTGAAAAAAATTAGGAAATTTTGAAAGAAAAAATCATATCAACTATTTGCATTCTTAAGGACACTGTAAATAACTCCTACATATTTGAAGAAAAATAATCTAACCCAAAAGTTCAGCAATACAAAAGTTGAATGAAGATTAAAAAAATTGATAAATATTTAATACCTCAATAAATATTTTCAATTTTTTTTGGTAATTCCACCTGTCTTTGACAACTTTTCCCCTCCCCCACCCCCACTAAAAAAAAATAATGATCAAGTTAAACACACAATTTTCATATTCCGAGTTATTTACCAACCAAATGAAATCATCTTTTAGCACGCTTCTCACTTCAGTGTTTGCTTCAAACATATGTAACTTTTGTCACCCCTCATTTCCTAATATTGTTCGAAAACACCAAATGAAGCAAGCCCCTTTAAACCTTTATACCATAATATTAAGAGGTACACCGAACACTAGTCACGTTGGCAGGTAGTGTTTATATGCCTATTATCTTATAACAATCCAATATGAAACATATAACAGTTACAAGACGGCCAAAAATAACTACCAAGTAAACCCTGAGATCTCCTGCTCAAATGTCAAAGTTAACCAAAATAGCCAAAATAGGATTGGCCAAGAAAAAAATAAAAAAAGCATATCCAATGCACAAGTCTCCCACTAATGTAAGATCTGGAAAGAGTTAAAATGACTAATGACCGCAGCCTTGCCTCCGCAAAGGAGTATTTTCATTTCCATTCAGCTTTTGACAAGCAGTCATTGCTTCTCACATGCAGCTGCATCTTGCTTAACAATCTGAGAAATCCCCGTGAACTGCTTCAAGTAGCATCAATGGGTGGAACATGTTTTAAAATAAACTCACCATAGTGGGGAGCATCTCAAAGTTGCAGCCACTGAAAAAAGAAATCTAGAAAAGGCTTCTACAGCAATGTCTTCTTTCCAAACAACTATCAAATTATATATTATAGGCTTCTGGGAAGGCAATTCAATAAAAATCATATCCATGGTACCCCATGAACAGTGGCTGAACAGAAAACATGCAGACTGTAACCCTTTGAATCCAGAATGAAACCTTTGCAGGGATCATGCATTAATTCATAGTAAAAGTTACACCAACTTAGAATTGTATTGTAAAACCAAACCAAAACAAAAAATCCACTACATGATATTTCGAACTTTGTGACAACCACAATGAACCGAATGACTTTGATTTAGATGTCCCAGTAAAACTAAATCAAGGAAAATATATCAAACAACAGCTGATATAAAAGCTCTCCCAGGATTGCGTCGTGCCAAAGGTCCATGGCAACCAAGAAGCTGCATACACATTACAAAATGAAGCTTGTAAGAATTCCTACATTTACAAGTAAAATCAAGGAAATCAAGGGGTACAAAATTGTGTTATACATTAAAACAACCAACACTATTCCACAGTACAAAATGGGGGACATAATCATTACAGCAGTAAGATGCTTAGCATTCAATACTAAGGAGTAATGAGGCTCATAAGCAGAAAACAGACCTTGGCATTGACACCATCCGGCATAATTCTGTTCTCGGACTTCCATTTCAGATAATCAGTACGACTGAACTTGGTAAATCCCCTGAAAATGGAGTGAAGGAGAGTGAATGTGAGTTATGGTAACCTTGTAAGATTGGTTAATCAAAAGTCCTCATTCCAAACCAACTAGATCAAATGAACATTGTTGTCAAAACTGTATATAATGATAGGGCTGGAGTTGATTATGAAAGAATTATTCCTTCCATATTTACACTTGGGAGGGGAGGGGGAACCTTTCATACAGAAAGCATCATCTGTGAACATTAGATTGATTTTAAGGAGGGTTTTCTCTTTCGGTCTTTCACAAGGACTTGAGATTGGACCAACAGCACACAATATTGATGAAGAGCTAAGACCCAGACTCAATATAAAGGGTACAACATGATGGTGCCCCCTTAATAAGATCCTCTCACAAACCAACATTCATGATAACGCATGGTTTGCTGAAATAGTAAATAATAGCATAGCAAAAGGAAAAAATTTCCATTGGGTAATTGACCATGTTGGATGATAGTGGCAATCTAACAGTTCTTGTAATTTCCTATAGCGAATTTTCATGATTATTTATAGTAAATGAATACACAGAAGAATCATTGTATGAAATCAGAAGTCAAAACAGTGCTCTAGTATATGCCATCATTTTCAAGAATCAAAAGCATCCATAAATCATACCATGAGGGAATGTGTAGGATAGTCACAGCATTCATAGATCATACCATGAAAGACTATGTAGGATGGCCACATACACCATCTGGTGTTGGGTCCTTACCAAAGAATAAAATTGGGGAGTCTAATTTAACGTGTAATAACCTTCCCACACTTGGCATTGACTGTGCATGAGAACAAGGGTCTGGGATTTCAAGACCCTCATTAAAACCTGAGTCACATATAGTAGAAACACCAAATATACATACCACTTCCTGCTAACAATAATCTTTTGGCGACCAGGGAACTTGAACTTGGCACGTCGGAGGGCCTCCTGTGCATGAATGCTGTTGTTGTCCTTGCAGCGGACGGATAGAAGGACCTGACCAATGCTCACTCTTGCGCAAGTTCCTTGTGGCTTCCCAAAAGCACCCCTCATACCAGTCTGGAGCCTATCAGCTCCAGCACATGAAAGCATCTTGTTGATCCTCAGAACATGGAAAGGGTGCACCCTAACCCTCAAATGGAACGCATCCTTCCCAGCAAACTTTGTCATGTATTTGTTACAAGCAATCCGAGCAGCCTCAAGAGCCTCACTTGAGACATTCTCCTTCTCCCAACTCACCAAGTGGACACAGAAAGGGAACTCGTCCACTCCTTTCTTTTTCATCCCCACATCATAAATCCTAATCTTTGGATCAGGGACACCACGGCAGTACCGTGATTTAGGATATGGCTTGTTCTTGATTTGCCGATAGCACCTTGCAGGTCCTGCATTTGCAAAGATTAAGTTTGTCAACCACACATCAAATGATCATCACGAAGAAACAGACGCAACTAAATTTAGTTCTAACAAGTTGATAAAGATGGGCTCGAAGGGGGAAAAAACTAATTGGAATGACCAAAACTGATGACAAATATAAGAGGAGGTTTACATAAATCTCCATGATAATATAAACAGAAAAGAGCAGTAAACAAGTTCTGGAAAAGGTTTACATAAATCTCCAATGAATTATTGCACATTAAGCGAAATAGTTGAATTAATGATCTAACTTTTAGTATTACCTGAAGTCAGCTCATTAACCAGACTCATCATGACATCAAAAGAAATACAATCATACACTTCTATTTTCAGGTATATCACTACATCCGGGTAAAAATATATTCTGGACAGCATTCATGGAGAACAGCCATGTTATGATGGTTAAAACTCCACAAAATGCTCATATCAACCTTCAAATGGTATTAAATCCCGGATCATAGGGGCTTCTCGCCTCAATTTAGAATGTAGTGGATCTCCAACAATAGATAATGAATGAATAAAGGGATGTGGTCAAGATGCCAACGACTACGCTATTTCCTGATCAAAGTATCAAGAGATTCTTCATTTTCTTGAGTAGCTTCTGCTATTAACTGAAAACATTTAATAATTTCTTGTTCGAAACTGGGTTATAGATCTTTTCAAATTGTTCACTCAAGAGTGTTTATATAAAATGATCACTCCAATTCTACACATCCATTAAATACACTAGGCCCATATTCAAGTTGAAGGATTTTCCTGATAAACTAACCTTTCAGCCCCTTTTCCTGCCAATACAGGGAAGAAGTTTATCCACTGACCCAACAACATATTGATCTCTCATGTCAACAGCTTGAAATAAGGCAGTTCACACATAGTAAAACATGCCCCATTTGACTAGCATAACAATCATTAGTCCAGATGCTATCACCAACTCATCCACTCCATCATTACAAACTCATGTAACCAAATTTATAAAAAACTGCATATATACCTAACCACCACTGCACCAAAGGAAACACCTGCTAAGTCAAGACATACAACAACAAAGCTTTATCCCAACTAAATGGGGTCAGTCACACGAATCCTTGCTCACCAACAAATATCTCTATTTGAAGCCATACGTGAGGCACAAGCTATGCTTGTCTCTCCTCAACACTTCTCCTATGGTTATTTTAGGCACTCCTCCAAACAGGAGTATCCCCCACTATATTCCTTTCTTTATTTAAGATTCATCCCATATATCTAAAATAATCACTACATGAGAAACCCCCTCTTAACTATTCCACCCTGACACCAATTATTTGCCGTAGTCCGGCCGAAGGCCGAGATACATATTGTTAGCCAAAAAAAAAAACACCTGCACAAATCCTACTCGAGAGAGGGGGAGGATTTACGTAGAAAACCCCGTCAACCGACTAGCCATTAGTCCCTACTGAACAAACCAAACATGACTATGAAAAGAGGGAAATGGATTCTACGCTAGAATCTACACACAAAATCCAGGGACACGCTAAAACAAATGAACACAAACTCCTGATCAGATTTTATCTATGAAACAACGCAGACAGACAAATACAAAGAACTAAGCATAATTAACAAACAAAATAACAATTTTAATCGAAAAAGGGATCCAAAAACTCATAAATTGTACAGATCTCTCCGATTAGCTCTCCTATTCAGAAAACAAGTTATCAAATCACTATATGGATAAACTCAATGATCAAATCCGAAGCGAGAAGAAATGAATCTATAAACCAATCACAACCATATAATATGGAACCGTATAAATGCACAAAAGGCCTCGCATCCTCTCGTGTGCCACCAGAAGAAGACGAATACAACGCAAGAAGAATTGACACAGAAAGAGACGCAAAAGTAAAAGAGTTGCTTACTTCTCCCCATTGCGAAATCTTCAGAACCTCTAGGGTTTCCTTTGACGGTAACGAATAGATAAGAGAGACGAAACACAAAACCCTAAGCTCCAAGGGTGTATTGTTTATATAGTGGGAGCCGAATGAGGACGGTCCAAATAATCGCCTAAAAATGGATTTCTGGAAAACGATTTTTTTAGCATACAAAAAAAACAAAACAAACAAACCTCAAATTCTCAAACCGGTAGAGGCCCGCAAACCCGCGTTTCTTTAGGCTAAAGTTACACGCTTCTCACATTTACGCATGGGCGTGCGTCATGGACTCGTGGGTCTCTAAATCTCCATAGTCCATCGTAGGCTATGATCCGGGCCACCCGGCTCCTCTCCTTAGTGTCTATCGTTCAAGTTTTACCCACAGCTATTTGGGCGAGCAACAATTGGTGAGGTGATGATTCAACCATTCTTGCACCTCATTCTCCGAACCTATGTCTGTGCTTCATTCTTTGCACATTTCTTAAATCGTTGGATCATCATCTCGCCATGTATCTATCGACCTGGCAATAAGTCTAAAGGAGAGGAGCCGACTCCCAATATGGGTGTTGCCGATACGATTATCGATACTTAAATGTATTTGTTGTATTGAGTAGTAACGGACTAATACAGGATCGAAAATCCATTTTTCATTAAAAGAAACCATACCATATCGGCTAATCTATATCACTCAAGTATCAGTATCAATCAAACCGATCTAAGAAAAAGTCGAGAAGTTAAAAAAGGGTATCTTGAACAATTGCAATAATTGGGTTCATTGATATTCGTGATATAGTAGATGCTATCACAAATAAATTCATACTCAATTCAATGGAATTTTTTTAATCATAAAGGAGATCAAAATTTCGCATATGAGGAGTTATTTCTTCATAAGTCGGGCATTTTTGGCCCACCAAGCGAAATCAATAGTTTCTTAATCATGACCAGCTAAAGCTAAAGTCATTAGGCTGCCAAAATATACCTTGTGACCGCTTCTAAATGATGTTTAATATCATATCAATAAAGTGGCAGCCTTACGCGAGTAGAAATTGATCCATATGATCAAAATTATATACTCTAAATATAGGTCTTCTTTAGACAAACAATGAAGAACATACAAAAGCTTTAGAATATTATTTTCGAGCACTAGAATAAAACATATTCTTACAACAAGCCTTTAATAATATGGCCGTATATATGGCTGATCCAATTTGATCATGGGCAATCAGATGATGTTTAAATTTTGTGGCTAAAAGAGTCCCCTACTTCATGTCAAGTTTCAATCCAAATAAAATTAACGAGAAAACAAAAAACAAAATATTAAAAAATATTGGTATTTTTATTGAAATATTAAGAAATAGAATTCATTTACATGCATCTATTGCCATATGGCATGACAAATGAGATTCAAATTTTGTGAACAAATAGATAGACACTAAGTCACTACACATGATCAAGTTTCAACAGGAGTTTGTCAAGTTGTAAAATAAATCCTTTAAAATTTTCAAATAATATAGATAATATAGGGATTATTGAGAAAGTGAAAAAAAATACTACTGAGCTATATATAATTGGATTTGTAGCTGGAATTTGATAAATGGTCAATTTGGATCATTTCTTAAATATCCAACGACCAAAAGGCCATATACATTTCTATGTGACAAAATTAGCATGTGAAGCCGGTATTCTTATGTGTTTTGCATAGATTAGAAAATATAGAAATATATAAAAAATATATATGAATGTGATCATTTTCATTCCGTTGTAAAAATCTCTTAAGGCAAGATTTTTCTTATTTGACAATTTTACTTTTTGCATTTTATACACTAAAAAATAAAAAATAAAAATAAAAGATAGCCTAATATTATCTTACAATAATATTTTCTGTTTTTGTACATAGTACTAAAAAGAACCAATGAAATCTAGACATCAGATGGCACATTGTGTACATAAAAAAATGTGCATAGACTAGTAAGAGGAAGCCTATAAACAAAAAGTATTTGACTGAATTTAAATTTTACTTTGACATAGATCAATCAAAGCCATTTCATACACAAATATATATTCTTTGAAATTGCACCATCACCTTTTCACATTGAACAACTAGGTGCACAATTTGGAATATCCCTATATATTACATTTGAAACAAAAAAATTATCTAAATAATATCATAGAAGATTTTTTTCCCAAAAAATAATAAATAAATAATCGTAATTCGATCAAATTTCTTCCATTTTGCTTCCAGAATCATTATCAATATAATTAAACTATAAAAATCATTGTTCTTGATTTTGTTTACTAAAAAAAAAAAATACTCTGTTTTACTTTTCTTCTTCTTCTAGTGGTGCTTCTATTCTCTTCCTTCCTCCCCACCCTGTCTTGGCATATAAGCAAAAACTAGAAGATAGACAATTGTTGAATTATGCTTATAGCTTAACCCCCATAAATTATTTGAGACGCTAATTAACAACTCTAAAGCATAAATGAGTAAAGACTATCCATTCACAAGTCCTAAGGTTCTACAAGTCATTATTCCTTGCCATTAATATGAAAAATCGATGGTTATCGAGAATTGTGAATTTATTTCAAAGAAGAACAAGTTTAGTCATTTATGGGAAATGTAAATATTTTAGAAAGCAATTATATACTCTCTCTCTATTTCTCAACAAATTGTAGACATTTTTTTTCTTGGTTAGGAAATCCATTTGCATCCAATATTAAGATTTGTGTAGTTATAAGCATATTGAGAAGAGGGAGAGAGAACCATGTGCATTTACTTCAATGGGTGAAGAATACAAATATGATAATGAATTTGGGTGCAGCTTAGTTCTTAAAAAACTTAAGTCATTTGTAATTATAGCATTAAGTGATTTTTTCCTTGAAAATCTTAAAAATTATTTCATAATTTACCATATAAGGTACAAATTATATATAATATTATTATTATAACATATATAGCTGCTTTAATTTGTAGAAAATATTTGGGTAGCCAATATTGGACGTTGGTTATTAATCCTAAAATATTGAAATTTGATATGATTTTAGATAATAAAATCTTCGGCCCCCAACCCCCATACAAGAAAGAAGGTCATCAATTAAAAACTTTAGTCTTTCTCCAAAATCTCATAACCTTATTATAATATTTTGAGTAAATTAAACATAATTTATCGATCTATTTCATCATATCATAGTTAATAGTATAAAGACCATGCATACACTAGTATAAAGAAAATGCATGGGAACTATGAGAATTCAAAAACTAAAATAAAATGAAAGATAATAAATGTACCGTGAGATATCCATAGAAGTAATACTATTTACTTGTAAGCGAATGAGAAGAATACGTGAAAAAAATGATAAAATAAATCGAAATAAAAGTAAGAATATTAATAACATTATAAAAAAATAAATATAATTTTTTTATATAAACTTAGTTTTTTGCTTCAAATGGAATCCTTAATACTTTAAAAGGTTGAACATTATTATTAAATAAATTTAATGAATTCATATGAAAGTTCTAGAAATCGAAGTATTGGTATGAGCCTACTATAAGAAAGAATGAAATAGTTTTGCAATATAGGTTTAAAATTTAAATGTGAAAAAAAAAATCCTTAATTAAGAAATATATTAAGTAGTGGAGGAAGCTAGAGTGTGTGATTAGTTATAAAACTAATGAAGAAAGAATTATATAAATATATATATATATATATATATTTATTTAATTACCTTATCAATGAGGAGAGGGTGATTATTATAAAACTAATATACAAGAAAAATTATAATGCTAAACTAATCAATGAAAATTGGGCATTTCAAAATTTTCGCTTTTAGTTTACCACCTAAAAAATATGTGCTCATCATTGGAGGCGAAAAGCATTGGGTAGCCTAGGGTCTTGAAGTACAATGATACCAAGTCGCATAAAAAATCTCTATGCATACTCACTAACATACTATTCATTTTTAGAATAAGGTATTGCTCTCATGGTCTTAATTATTAAATTATAACATTATTTTCCTTTTATTCTTCATACTTCACTTCATATAGAAACTTCATATTCAAACCCACAACTTCTATTTGTTTGTAAGAAGATAATATCACATTACACAATAGCTATCATAGAAGACTGAACAAATGAAAACTAAAATTGTAATACACAGTTGAATGACTAATTTTTATTATTTTTTATCTGTCCCTTGATGGATCACAGGCTTCACACAATTATACCCTTAGTTGATGGGGTAGTACTCTCTGGGACATAAACATAAAATTAAAAGCATAAGAGCACTAATTGGCTTTCTATGTTTTTGGCTGTTTATGTTTACAAGATCAAATCAATAGTGGTTGACAATCACTTTCATAAAGATTTTTAAGAAAAAATGAACCAAAACCTTCAATTATATAATATAAATTTTGTAGCCAATTCTTCTACATTTTATTAAGATAATGTTGACCTTTATCCAAGGCACTTGGATTTCATACCGTATTGTAATTTCTAACTAAATTTGAGTACAAAAATAACTACCAACCTACCTCTTGTATTTGTTCTTTCATTTAATGATACGAGCAAACAAGCCTAAAGTGGTCCATTTCATCATTTTCTTTGTTGATGCAAGGAATTAGGATTTATGACCACTTAAAGATATATATCAATCTCCATGAAGAATCAATGAAGCATTTGTACAAATAGAGAGATATGTATCATGTCTGAGGAAGGAGACAAGATGGTGGCATTATTCAGAATTCAAGAATCCAACCTCCTCTTTCAATGGCCTTACCAAAATAGTACGGTATTTGCACTACTACCATTATGTCATATCTATACTTTTCACATAAAAAGTTGGGAGTTCTCAATTCTTCATATCTTGAAATATGAAAGTGCATAGTATAGACTTTAAGACCACTGTTAAGAATAGATTGAGAGAAATTCAACCTGAGTATAAACTAATTGCTTCATATCATATTACAATATATATTGGATAAGAACTAATAATAAAATAAATGAATATAAGCACATATCTACATAAGAATAACACAAATAATCATAAAAAATTATATAAAATAAGTAATTGAATCACATAAAAGAGCAGTGAATGAACCATATACCATAATTGTTTAAAACCCTAGATAGTACGAAAGCATGAAATCAAGAGAAACAGAGAATAGATACCTGAATCTGAGGTGAAGATAGTCGATGACTGATGATTTGGGCTGAGGAGTAGCTCTTCTCTGTGCGAAAAAGAGCAGGACTGTCTTGAAAAGAAAAAAAAAATCAATGAACCGAGGATTTAGATGGAAGAAAACCAAACGCAGATGAAGGTCGCATGAATGTGTAAAAACCCTAGAGAAATACTAGCGTTCAATTCAGGGTGGAGGCGGATCTAATCTCTTCCCTCTATATGCGAAGAACAAGGTAACTGCTTAGAAAAAAAAAAAGGAGAACCGAGGATGAAGAACATGGAAGAGAGTAGAAGAGAAGAAGAAGAAAGAGAAGAGGATGGATGTTACCTGCTTTATGTGATTTCAATGGAGATGATGCACTTCTCTTCTCTCCTCTCTGTGTGCAAAACTGTGAGAGAGCTAGGCAGAGTTGTAATTTTATCAAGAACAATTTTATCTAAATAGTATTTTTTTTT